>NC_090407.1:40365923-40665923 GCF_036365525.1 Heterodontus francisci | reverse complement strand
GTTCACCTATCACCCCCGTGCTCGCTGATCTACATTGGCTCCTGGTCAAGCAACATCTTGATTTTAAAATTCTCATCCTTGTTTTCAAATCTCTCCATGGCCTCACCCCTCACTATCTCTGTAATCTCCTCCAGCCCCACAACCCTCCGAGATACCGGCACTCCTCTAATTCTGGCCTCTTGAGCATCCCCGATTTTAATCGCTGCACCAATGGTGGCTGTGCCTTGATCTGCCTGGGCTCTAGCTTCTGCAATTACCTCCCAACAACTCTGCCTCTCTACCTCATTTTCCTTAAAACTCACCTCTTTGACCAAACTTTTGGTCACCTGACCTAATGTCTCCTTACGTGCCTCGGTGTCATATTTTGTTTTATAATGCTCCTGTGAAGCACCTTGGGATGTTTCATTATGTTCAAGGCTCGATATAAGTTGTTCCTTCAAGAGCCTTAGTGCAATGGCATCTTAGATTCTGTGTTCATGACCTGGGGTAGGGTGTGAACCACACCAAGTATGTGCTCAGAATCTGATACTCTTGTTCTACTCACCACTCCAAAGTTTTCTTGCACACTTATGGCCCTTTCAAAGCTTGGCCAAAAAGCAGTATTTCTGGCATATAGGCCACAACTTACATCTGAGATCATTGTTACACTGATACTTAAATGGGTATTCATACAACAACTCTTCCAACACACCCTAGCTTCATAGTAGATGTTCAATAACTAGCACAAAGAATAGACTTCGGGTTGGGCAGATATTTATTCCTGCTTGTGCTCCTTAAACTTGTAACATCTCAAAACCATCTCCTTGCTTGCAAGTCAAGATTGCACATAATGCAAAGGAACAGATGCTAACTGAAGGAGAATGCAGGAATGTTGGGGGAGTAAGGAGAATGTGATGCTGCCCAGACTTAAGGTTAGTATCACCCTGCACTAGTCATGTCTCCTTCTCCTCCTCAGTCAGTGACCTAGGTTCTCTTTGAAGGTGTTTTTTGGAATCAACATTCTAACATATGTTACTCTTCTGTTAGGCCTAGTGGAACAACTTATCAGCACTACCAAAGGCCCTAAACCAATCAGCAGTTCACAGTACAAAATGTCCCAGCAGAATTAACGAGTGAACATAACACTGGGTGTGATCAATATGGAGGAAATTAAAACAATCTTATTGTCTCCAGTTCTGTTGCTTTTTCACCACACAATGAAGCTTTTGCACAACATTGGTGAGAAGTCACGTTTGGAATTCCTCCTGGTCAGTGTAACTAACAAGTTGGGGAATCCTCAATCTTCCTGTCAGCTGTGGTTCACTCTTTACTCAAAACTACAAGATTGTGGGTTCATGCTTCACTCCAGAGACCTCAGCACAAAAACCTAGACCAATTCCCCAGTGCAGTACTGAGCGAGTGCTATACTGTCAGGTGTCACCTTTCGGATGAGGCATTAGAGCGAGGCTCCTGTTTGCCCTCTCAGGTGGATATAAAAAGTTCCTACAGAGTTATTTTGAAGAGCAGCAGGGAAGTTCTCCAAATGTCCTGGCCAATAGTTAGCCCTTAATCAACATCACTAAAAACAGATGATCTGCTCACTGCTGTTTGTGGGAGCTTGCTGTGCGCAGATTGGCTGCTGCATTTCCTGCAGTACAGCAGTGACTACACGTCGAAAGTACTTTATTGGCTGCAAAGCACTTGGGGACGCCCTGAGGTCATGAAAGGTGCTGTGCAACTGCAAATCTTTTCCAGTCCCTGATCACCCAGGTACTGCTGGCAGAACCATCTCCACTGAGCAGAATTCAAGTTCTGAGTCTCAAAATACCTCAAAGCGTATATTCAGAAAATATTACAATATAACCCACCTACTAAAAAGTAACAATTCATAGACTAGAACTTTAGATATTCAAAAGGGTCTTTAAAAAGGTCTGCTCTTACTTTCTACATCCAGCATTATGAACATCTCATTGAATCCAGCAGAATTGGAAGCATTGCAGATGTACTGGCCCGAATCCTGAAGTCCTACATGCGGAATAACCAAAGATCCATTGACAATCTTGTGCTGCCATGGCAGTGGGGCTCGCAGTTTAGACCACTGAATAATTGGAGTGGGGTAACCTACAGAGACAAAAGAGAAGCTTTAATTCAGCTAAGAGGTCACATTGAAACTCATTACATTTTAGTTTTAATTCTTCTTTGTTCCCACAGGCTGTTTAATGCCAGGTACTTACCTCCTTACCAAGTAAAAAAAAAGTATGGGCCCAATTTCCTTCTACAGATATACTTACAACATTCGTAAGTCTAAATCAGTTTTACAAGGTTTAAACCTCGTGCAAATCCCACCTGAAATGTAAAGTGCCAGTGAAAGCTTATTTGCATAATTATTCAAAACACCAAGATGAGTCTCTGATGGATATGAGGAGGCCATTAATAATGGCCGGTGAAAAGGACATGCAAGTCACATTTATAGAGTGGGTCAGAGTAGGGTGACAAGAACTCGAGTGTCTCTGACATCATTTCAACTCATTAACAATCTTTGCAAAGGATTAAGGAGCAACAAGAGAAAATGCAAATATAGGGAACCTGTTCATATCTACTGACAAGGGCCAAGTCCAGCCCCGACCTCCTGTTGAATGGCCCTACAATCGAGCATGAGATGCTTGCGAGGAGGGCTGCCCTCTGTGTCACTCTGCAGTACCATTTCCTTATCTCTTTGCAGCATTCCTGCAAGTGGGTGCAGATAGGTTTGGGGCACAGCTGATGGTTAGTCCCCCTGCATGTGCCCCTTGAGAGCAATAATATCCTGTGAACTGTATACTATACTTCAAATAAAAGCCTGGTCAATATCTCATATTGCAAAAATACAACCTTCTCAGGCCTGGAGTCCGCCCTATTGCTTCTGCAAACCATTACCTTATACGACCATTTTTACTGTAACAAATACTGGACTGATTGACTTCTTAACAAATCAGTAAAAAATGTTCAACAAAGAAACCATCAGACAAGTGCTTAGTTGCAATAAAAAAACATAGGCAGCTCACAGAAAGGATATCACTGCCCTTGAGCGGGTAAAAAGCCAACTATCAAAGGTGATCCCAGGTTATCGGGAATTTCAGTCGTGAGCAAAAGTTAAGGAATTTAGGCTTGTTTTCTGTTTACAGGAGTCGTCTCTGAGGTGATCCAATTGAAATTTTCAACAATACGAATTTTCCAGCTTATCCAGGCAAAGTGTTCAAATCCCAGGGCCACAATAAAATTAGGAAATTGGGAGCACGAGGGGAAATTAGGCAGAAAATCCTTATCCAATAGCAGAATAATGGAATAACAAATCAGGGAAGTCTAATGGATTCAAAAGACAATAGGTGTACTTCTAAAGAGGACTGAAAGAGGTGTGATTAAGACAGGTGAGTCGGGTTCACCCATGAAGAAGAAATTAACTTCTTGGCACCAATATCCTTTTCCTGTTCCTAAACATTCCTAACTTTATGCAGTAATATTAACCACAGAAACAGCGCAGTGAAGCACGGCGTGTATAAACAGTGAAGTTAAAACATTCATCCTTACAGTGGCAGCACTTAATACTGACTTCCTTGTATCTCCTACATTGCTATACCAACGCATTCTTGCAAAGAATTTTGAACACTTTCATTGAGCTGTCTATAATGCTTCCTTCATTCAGGCCACCCTTTTCCAGGCCACTGTATGCAACATTCATTTCATGGAGAGGGAGCTTAGTGACATTCCAAACTCATTCTTTACAGGGTACGTTGCCAGTACAAGCCCAGAAGGCCTCCATAAACCAGATAGAAAAGAAAGGATAAAACCTTATCGATTATATTTGAAAAGCCATAAGATCACTGCAGCATCATGACATCACTGACATACCAGTAGCTGTGCAGCGCAGTGTAGCAATCTGCCCTGCTGTAATGGTTAATGCTGGTTCTTCCGAAGTAACCTGAGGAACCTGAGGTGTGGAGGCTGAAAGCTCGACTATCACCTCTACCCGAGCCTCTGCAGTGCCAAACAGATTAGAGGACGTACAGGAGTAGGTCCCAGAATCCTGCAGGCGAGCGGAAGAAATCTGAAATAGAAAATTCAATAACTGATCCAAGGTTATATTGGCATACATTAAAGAAGCACAGTCCTTTTGGGAAAGTGCTTGCCAAACTCTCTTTATTTCTGTTTGGAACAATGCCACAAATCATTAAAAGTAAAACAACAGAAAATGAATCTTTGTTTGTGGATCTCCCATGGAATTGCTCCCAGTGAGTTCTGACTTCAGGTAAAGCAGAGGTGGGGCTTAATTGGACCAGGTTGTGCTGACTAATTCAGTAAACATTTTAAGTTTCACATTCATCATATAATACTTCGATTTTATATTATTAATAGTTAAATAGCAAGATTGTATTCGCTCAAGTTCGGACAACTTAATACGTAAGCTGCATTAAGTATTATGAGCGTTTATCAGTATTCATAAGGTTTACTATTACTGGTAATGTTTATTCGAATTGGCAAGTTTTATTAGCATTAGTATGGTCTGTTCCCAGTAGGAAGGTTTACATAGCTGTGTAATCAAAAAAAGTATAACTTTAGTTGTAGGTAATACTAGCATTTAATAAGCACAGTAAATTCTATGATATGTAGGAATTATTCTAAATTAATTAAGAAAGTAATTAAAGTAAATTAATGAATTGCATAAGTAACAATGGCAGGACAGGTGTTATGTTGCAGCTGTGGTATGTGGGAGCTCCTGGATGCCAAGGCGATCCAAGACAAACACATCTGCAGAAAGTGTAAGCAGCTAGAGGAATTCCGGATCAGGATTATTGATCTGGAAGCTGAACTGCAAACACTGCGCAACCTAAGGGAGGGGGAGAAATACCTGAACACTTGGTTCCGGAAGACGGTCACACCTCTTAGAACAGAGTCATCTGTTTTGGTCAGTAGTGAGGGCCAGGAGGATGTCACCTTGAGTGAGGCAGGTAAAGGGACTGAGCAGACAGTATTGCAGGAGCCTCAGACTTTGCAATTGTCAAACAGGGCTTGAGGTGCTCTCAACCTGTGTGGATGAAAGTGAGGTCTGCACAGTGGATGAGCAGACTGGCCATGGCACTGTGGTACAGGAAGCCATTCAAGTGGGCAGAGCAAAAAGGAATGTAGTGGTAGTAGCGGACAGTACAGTGAGGGGGATTGACACTGTTCTGTGTAGCCGAAAGCATGAGTCCAGAAGGCTGTGTTGCCTGCCCGGTGCCAGGGCTCGGGACATCTGCTCAGGGCTGGACAGGAACTTGGAGTGGGAGGGGGAAGATCCAGTTGTCGTGGCCCATGTAGGTACCAACAACATAGGTAGGACTAGGAAAGAGGTTCTGCTTAGACAGGATGAGGAGTTAGGCACCAACTAGAAGGGCACAATCTCCAGGGTAATAATCTCTGGATTAATACCTGAGCCACGTGCCCATTGGCAGAGGGCATGTAAGATTAGTGAAATTAATACGTGGCTCAAAGACTTGCGTGGCAGTAGTGGGTTTCGGTTCGTGGGGCACTGGCATCAATACTGGGGAAAGTGGGGCCTGTACCGTTGGGACTGTCTGCACCTGAACCGTGCTGGGACTAGTCTTCTCAACAAACATATAACTAGGGAAGTAGAGAGGGCTTTAAATTAAACACGGTGGGGGGTGCGGGATCAAGCTTGGTGAGATGTAACAAACCAAGAGGTACAGTCAAGGCAGGAGAGCAGAATAGTAATATGGGAAATGAAGGACAGAGAATGGCAGGAAGGGACAGAGAGAAAAAAATCTAAGAATACACCAACAGTCAAGACAAGATGTTACAAAGGTAACAAAAAGACAAAACTAAAGGCACTGTATCTTAATGCATGTAGCATTCATAACAAAGCAGAGGAACTGATAGATCATATTTATTTACTCCAATGTGCACTAATAGCATTTCAGAGACATGGCTGCAGGATGACAAGGATTGGGTCCTGAATATTGAAGGGTATATAACATTCAAGAAGAATAGGAAGCCAGGTAAAGGTGGAGGGGTATCACTGTTAATCAAGGATGGCACTGGTGCAATAGTTAGAGATGATCTTGTTTGAGGAAATCAGGATGTAGAATCGATTTGGGTGGAGATGAGGAATAGTAGGGGAAAGAAGTCATTAGTGGGAGCAGTCTACAGGCCCCCAAACAGTAACCACAATGTAGGACAAAGTATACAAGAAGAAATATTGGGTGCTTGTGATAAAGGGACAGCAACAATCATGGGTGATTTTAATGTACATATAAACTGGAAAAATCAGATTGGCAATAGTAGCCTGGATGAGGAGTTCATGGAATGCTTTCGAGATAGTTTCTTAGACCAGCACGTTCTGGAACCAGAGAGCAGGTAATATTAGACTTGGTATTATGTAACGTGGAAAGATTAATTAATGACCTCAGAGTAAAGGCACCTCTAGGTAGCAGTGACCACAATATGATTGAATTTTACATTCAGTTTGAAAGAGAGATGGGTGGGTCAAAGACTAATATTTTAAACTGAATTAAGGGCAACTATGTGGGCATGAAAGCTGAGCTAGCTGAAGTGAACTGGGTTACTAGGCCAGGAGATAGATCAATAGAGAAGCAGTGGAAGACATTTGAGGAAATATTTCAGAAATCCAATAAGTATATTCCTACTATAAAGAAAAATTCTAAGGGGAAGACCCAACATCCGTGGTTAACTAAAGACATTAAGGAAAGCACCAAACTTAAGGAAAAAGCATATAATTGTGCAAAGAGAGTGGCAGATTGGATGATTGGTCAGAATATCAAGAACGGCAGAGAACGACTAAAGGTTAATCAGGAGAAAGAAATTAGTGTACGAGAGGAAGCTAGCTAGAAATGTAAAAACAGATATCAAGAGTTTCTACTGGTATTTAAAAAGGATAAGAGTAAGTAAAGTGAGTGTTGGTCCTCTAGAGAGTGAGAATGGGGAGTTAATAGTAGATAATAAGGAAATGGCGGATGAAATGAACAAATATTTTGCTTCTGTCTTCACTATAGGGGATACAAAAAACATTCCAGTAATAGCTATAAATCAGAAGGAAGAGAGGAACTTGGTGAAATTACAATCACCAGGGAAGCGGTACTGACCAAACTGATGGAGGTGCAGGCTGACAAGTCCCCGGGTCCTAGGGTCTTAAAAGAGGTGGCTAATGAGGTAGTAGATGCGTTGGTGTTAATTTTTCAAAATTTACTACATTCTGGAAAGGTTCCATCAGACTGGAAAGTAGCAAATATGACCCTTCTGCTCAAGACGTGGGGGGGGAGGGGGGGTTGGGGAGGCAGAAAACAGGTAACTATAGGCCAGTTAGCATGACACCAGTCATGGGGAAGGTGTTAGAATCGATCATTAAGAAGGCTATAGCTGGGCACTTAGAAAAACTCAAGGGAATCGGAAATAGTCAGCATAGTTTTGTGAAAGGGAAATCATGTTTAACCAATTTATTGGAGTTCTTTGAAGGAGTAACATGTGCTGTGGATAAAGGGGAGCCCGTTGACGTACTGCACTTGGATTTCCAGAAGGTATTTGACAAGGTGCCACATAAAAGGTTATTGCACAAAGTAGGAGCTCATGGTGTAGAGGGTAACATATTTGCATGGATAGAAGACTGGCTGGCTGGCAGAAAACAAAGAGTATGCATAAATGGGTCCTTTTCTGATTGGCAAGATGTGATGAGTGGAGTCCCACAGAGGTCTGTGCTGGGGCCTCAACTTTTTACAATCTATATCAGTGATTTAGATGAGGGGAGCAATAGCACGGTTGCTAAATTTGCAGTTGATACAAAGATAGGTAGCAAAGTATGTTGTGAAGAGGACATAAGGAGGTTGCAGACCAATATAGATAGGTTGAGCGAGTGAGCAAAAATCTGGCAGATGAGGTATTATGTGGGAAAATGTGAAGTTGTTAATTTTGCCAGGAAGAATAAAAAAGCAGAGTATTACTTAAACGGGGAATGACTGCAGAATTCCGAGGTGCAGAGGGATCTAGGTGTTCTAGTGCATCAGTTAGTATGCAGGTACAGCAAGTCATAAAGAAGGCTAATGGAATGCTATCCTTTATTACCAGAGGAATTGAAAATAAAAGTAAGGATGTTATGCTTCAGTTATACAGGTCATTGGTGAGACTACATCTTGAATACTGTGTGCAGTTTTGGTCTCCTTATTTAAAGAAGGATATGAATGTGTTGGAGGCGGTTCAGAGGAGGTTCACTAGATTGGTACCTGAAATGAGTGGGTTGTCTTATGAGGAAAGTTTCGACAGACTGGGCTTGTTTTCACTGGAGTTTAGAAGAGTGAGGGGAGACTTGATTGAAGTTTATAAGACCCTGAATGGTCTTGACAAGGTGACTGTGGAGAGGATGTTTCCTCTTGTGGGTGAGTCCAGAACTAGGGGGCACTGTTTGAAAATTAGGGGTCGTCCTTTTGGGACAGAGACGAGGAGAATTTTTTCCTCTCGGAGGGTTGTGTGACTTTGGAATTCACTGCCTCAGAAAGTGGAGGAGGAGGGGTCATTGAATATTTTTAAGATGGAGGTAAGTTGATTCCCTTGCCTAACAAGAATCTAAGATTATCGGGGGTAGATGGGAGTGTGGAATTTGAGACACTAACAGATCAGCCATGATCTTATTAAATGGCGGAGCAGGCTCCACAGGCTGAATGGCCTACTTCTGCTTCTAAATCATATGGCCGTAAAACTTTTCGAAATTGGAAAGCAGAGGATTGGAGCTAGTTGGAGCACAGACATTCCTCTCATGTTGTGCAAAACACAAAACTGAGGTACAGCAGTGCCACCAATGGTCAGATCATGTAATTACAACACAATAAGGGCTGGATTTAATGGGGCCCCGGCCTTCCCATCGCACTGCAATTAAGTTGGGGGCGGGTACAGCAGATGATGGCCTTCCCAGAGGCCAATTGAGGCCCTAAAGAGGCCTATTATCAGCCATTTAAGGGCCTCATCCTGCTACCACTGGAATTTAGCCAGCAGCAGAAGGGTTGGCAGGGTGGGGGAGAAGAGGCCTCCATCATGTGGGGAGGCCGCTTAGGAAAATGAGGTGACCTCCCAGCGGGCTTGCATGGGGTGCTGCCGGGGTTGGGGGTGGGGTCTCTACTCTAAAGAACAAAGAACAGTACAGCACAGGAACAGGCCATTCGGCCCTCCAAGCCTGCGCCGATCTTGATGCCCGTCTAAACTAAAACCTTCTGCACTGTGGGCAATCTGTGGCCCATGGAGCTCCCTTGATGGAAAACAACTCATCTCTTTGAACACCCCACCTCCCCCCCCCCACCCCCGGCACCCATCCTCCCTCCCCCCATCGCCGGGGCCTGCTGGACTGGCCCTGGTGACACGACCTCGCTTACCTAAGGTCGGGGTCTCCTGTGCTGGGCCTGGTTCCAAGGCCTCTTGTAGTACTGGCAGTGGCCACTGCTCCCGGTGGTGCTGCCGATACTACTGAGCTTCTGGCCCTCTGATTGGCCGGCAGCTCTTGGAGGCGGGGTCCCCAGCGGGGTTCCGAATGGCTGAGGCAGGGTTCCCACTGCCTATTCGGCCCAGCACCAGGAGCCCCGAGAGCTCCACGAAATCCAGCACTAAATTTGCACAGGTAGTTTCCATTCTGAATGTGGATGTGGCCAGTTAAAACAAGAAAAAAAATCAACACAAAAACCTGATAAAAACATGGCAAACAGGAAATAAGATTTTGTGGACAGAAAATGCATGCAATTGTAAGATTTTTGAAATAATCAATATTAGATTCGATAGGGATTTTAAAGTGACATCACTTCCTGTGTTCCGCATGTAATAATTGCGCATCTGCCTGGAAACTGCACTTATATATATCAT
This sequence comes from Heterodontus francisci, assembly GCF_036365525.1. NCBI lineage: Eukaryota > Metazoa > Chordata > Chondrichthyes > Heterodontiformes > Heterodontidae > Heterodontus > Heterodontus francisci. The sequence goes on along the minus strand of NC_090407.1, from coordinate 40,656,056 downwards.
ATAGCTGGGTAATGCTAGACTAGAGTGTGATTTTGTTTTTAAAAATGGTTGAAAAATGTGTGGGAAAGCAACCTGGATCTGTTCTGAACCTTTAGGTGTTGTAGATGCCTTTAAGGGGAAGGTAGATAAGAAAGGAATAGAAGGATACACAAATAGGATTAAGCTGGGAGGAGATTTGTGTGCAACATAAACACCAGAACAGACTACTTGGGCCGAATGGCCTGTTACTGGGCTGTAAATTCTATGTTAATGTAATTAAAGTTCATCCACTTTCCCATTTCAAATAAATCTTCATAATTCAAAAATAAACTGGTTAAAAGGTGGGATCTTCTGCTGTTGCTTGCTTTTCTATTTCAAACAGTCTTTTCCTTGGGGACATGATTGAGGTGTACAAGATTATGAGGGGCGTTGATAGGTTAGATAGGAAGAAACTTTTTCCCTTAGCGGAGGGGTAAAGAGCCAGGGGACATAGATTTAGGGTAAGGGGCAGAAGGTTTAGAGGGGATTTGAGGAAAAATATTTTCACCCAGAGGGTGGTTGGAATCTGGAACACACTGCCTACAGAGGTGGTGGAGGCAGGAACCCTCACAACATTTAAGAAGTATTTAGATGAGCACTTGAAATGCCATAGCATACAAGGCTACGGCCAAGTGCAGGAATATGGGATTAGAATAGTTGGGTGCTGGATGGCCAGCACAGACACGATGGTCCGAAGGTCCTATTTCTGTGCTGTATAACTCTATGACTCGATGATCAGAAGAATGTTATATCGGCAAACGGTTTACAAATTCCATGTGTAACTCCCTCCCTGAGGGTACAGCTCAAGCTGTTTGTCTATAACTGAAAGCAGCCTGAGAGCACTAATCCGTTTACCGATTTTGTGCCAGTATTTGGGGCTCGGCATTATCTGGAGAAGTACATGTATGAGCATTTGCTGTGTGTGATGAACATACATGAACACCTGCATTGTATTAGCCCAAGCTTGTTGATTTTATAATTCTCCCTAATTTAGAAATAAATGTTACCAGGTGTTTTGGCCTGGAAACAATTAAATTCTGGATCATAAATTTTATGCGTATTATTACGGTCAAGTGAGGAGGGGTTGAAGGGCTTCCCTCTGGACCACAACAGGTTTAATTCTTTCTTAAAGTGGATGTACTGGCTAATTCAGGAGGGGTTTGATTACTTACTTGCTATGATCATAACAAGAACCAATCGGATAGGTTTTCTTGAGTTAACAAAGAAAGAAGTTAACTTTATTGTACCTAAACCGACCTAATAAAATAATAAACAACGCGCCAACTTTTATTCTCACACACACACACACACACAAATAGGTTACAGAGTGGAGAAAGGTAGATTGGTTGAGTTAAGAGTCCATAAAAAAGGGATACAATCTGTGAAGTTTGGTGATTTGGTTGACTTCTCGTTGAATTCAGTGATCCTAAGGCTTTAGTTTGAAGAGCCTGGTTCAGTGAGTCTCTTAGAGATAGCAATGTGGATGATTTCCTCCAACAGGGTTTCTGATTATAGCTGGAGTATGCAAAGGTGGTCAATCAACAAGCAGGATTTGAAAGCTTTCAAGCTGGAATGGAGAGAGAGACAGAGAGAGAGGGACCCCCACTTAGGTTCTGCACATGTCAGAGTCTAGTTGCTTCTCCTCTGCTGCAGAGGAAACACCAGCTTAAAAACCACAGATGGGGAGGGGCTAGTCACATGACAGTCACTGATTCAAACACAGCAGTTAGCAGTATTTCTTCTTCTTGCTGAGAGAACAGGAAGTTCCTTTAAACCTCCTGTGTCTTGGTTCTTGCTGGGCACTTAGCAGACATTTCCTCTCCCTCCTCACAGTCCTTTGCAATGTAGGACACAGTGTAGCAAACTAGGTGATCATCTTAAACTGAAAGGATGACTTTACTGGCAGCTTGTCCTTTAAAAATGTCTTTTAAAAATATAAATTCAGATTTCCAGTCAGTGGATTAAAGGAAATTAACATTCAACAAAACACACTGGCGTAACATATGTTAATTAAGCAGTGGCATGTAGCACAAGGCTGAGTTTAATCCAGTGTCACCTCTCTAAGATCATTGCTCACCCAGGGCACTACCCTTCAGTGAATGGATAACACAGCAACAATTTCAGACTGCAAGGGGTGTGATCCATTTACAGAAACTGTCATTGAATGAGAAAATGATGCAAAACCACAACGAGTGCATTGATAGCATTGTCATTGGATCAAAATCCTGGAACTTCCCCTTGTAATTTGAAATTGTTGCATTGTTACCCTTTCACTGAAAGGTAATGCCCTGGGGTTAACAATGATCTGAAAGAGGCGTCACTGGATTAAATGCAGCCTTGTGCTACACATCAATGCTTAATTAGCATACGCATAAAATATATGATCCAGAATGTAATTGTTTCCAGGCTAAAACACCTGGTAGCATTTATTTATAAATTGAGAATTGTAAAATCAACAAGCTTGTGCTAATACAAATCAGATGTTCATGTACGTTAATCACACACAGAAATTGCTCTCACATGTACTTCTCCAAGTAATGCAGAGTCCCAAATACTGGCACAATATCAGTAATCAAATTAGTGCTCTCAGGTTGCTTTCAGTTGTAGATTATCTCAAGCTGTACCCTCAGGGAAGGAGTTGCACATGGAATTTGTAAACTACTAGCATTGTACGTTCACAACATGGACTGCAGTGGTCCACAAAGGTGGCACACCTCCACCATCTCGGGCCCCTAGGGATGGGCAATGCCAGTCCTGCCAGCAATACTCACATGCCGGGAATGAATAAAATCAATAATAAATGACATCAGCTGGCATATAACCTAAGGGAGCCATCACCACATTGGACATTTTGACTATCACAACCAAGATGTTCTACGGCCAATCAGCTCTCTGGTTTAAATTTCTCACAACGTTGGTACAGGAGACAATGAGTGTCACTCACCGTCAGGATGGGATTGCCTTCCCTCAGCAGCTGTTTCCCCAAGTTGTTCCTTTGCCTGCTGTTAATCCTACGCCAACTGATTGTAGGCTGAGGCTCGCCCATACCAATACATTCCAGGGTAACGGAATTGCCCACACCCAGCCTGACCGGACCTCTGGGGGAGACGGAGACAGTGGGAGGTCCTAGTAGCAAAGAAGAAAACAAAGACATCCGCTGATGAAACACAAACATAGAGTGAACGATATACACTGACGTTATGGATTACTTTATTCAATCCAAGAAGGCTATGCAAGATTCCCACTCAAATGACCATTGAATCCAGAAACAGCATTCAATTTATCGAGTACTTGTTGAAATAATAAGTTAAGATATGTAACTGGCTATGACTTTAAAGCACAACTGGATGAATGTCCATTGCCATCCTTATGGGCAAAATAAATGCCTCACTGCTCTGAATAGACAGCCACTAATGTCGAGCTTTGGGTGACAAGTCAGATGGCTGAACTGACAATAAGAGATTGCCCAATTTTCATATCGTGCCTTTCACGCCCTCAGGACATCCCAAAGCACTTCAGATCCAATGAATTACTTATTGAAGTGCAGTCACTGTTGTAAAGTAGGATAACATGGCAGTCAAGTTATACATAGCAAGGTCCCACAAACAGCGAAGAGATAACTGTTTTATTGGTAATGAGTGATGGATAAATGTTGGCTAGAACCCTGGGAGAACTCCACTATCCTTCTTTGTAATGTGCAGTGGCATCTTTCATGTCCACCTGAGGGGGCAGCCAGGGTCTTGGTTTGACATATCATCCAAAGAATGGAATCTCTGACAGCGCAGTTAGGTTAGGCCACACTTAGGATATTGCGTGCAATTCTGGTCGCCACACTACCAGAAGGACATGGAGGCTTTGGAGAGGGTACAGAAGAGGTTTACCAGGATGTTGCCTGGTCTGGTCTTAGCTATGAGGAGAGGTTGGAAAAACTCGGATTGTTTTCACTGGAACGACGGAAGTGGAGGGGCGACATGATAGAGGTTTACAAAGTTATAAGTGGCATGGACAGAGTGGATAGTCAGAAGCTTTTTCCCAGGGTGGAAGAGTCAGTTACTAGGGGACATAGGTTTAAGGTGAGAGGGGCAAAGTTTAGAGGGGATGTGCGAGGCAAGTTTTTTTTACACAGAGGGTGGTGAACGCCTGGAACTTGTTGCCGAGGGAGGTGGCGGAAGCAGGTACGATAGAGACGTTTAAGAGGCATCTTGACAAATACATGAATAGGATGGGAATAGAGGGATACGGACCCCGGAAGTGCAGAAGGTTTTAGTTTAGGCAGGCATCAAGATCGGCGCAGGCTTGGAGGGCCGAATGGCCTGTTCCTGTGCTGTACTGTTCTTTGTTCTTTGCAACACTCCCTTAGTACTGTATTGGAGTGTCAACCTGGATTATGTGTCCAAGTCCTGGGCTGGGGTTTGAACCCACAGCTTGTTGACTCAGAGGCAAGTGTGCTACCAACTGAGCCAAGGCTGCCACAAGACTACGATGTGGGCAGTGCCACTGAATTAAGACCAATAAACCAATGTTACCCCTGTCTTTGGGGGGGGGGGGGGGTGTCTAGAACTAGGGGACAGTCTCAGAATAAGAGGGAGGCCATTTAGGATGGGGATGAGCTTGTATTTCTTCACTCAGAAGGTGGTGAATCTTTGGAATTCTCCACCCCAGAGGGCAGTGGAGGCTCAGTCATTGAGTATGTTCAAGACAAAGATCGATAGATTTCAGATATCAAAGGCATCAAGGACATGGGGATGGTGCAGGAAAATGGTGTTGAGGTAGAAGATCAGCCATGACCTAGTTGAATGGTGGAGCAGGCTCGAGGGGCCGAATGGCCTACTCCTGTTCCTATTTCCTATGTTCCTAAACATGTTAGGTTGGTTTTGACTTTGCTGAAACATACCTTTAGTTATGAATGAATGAATTTAAGCCAGAAGCATTTTGAACTGAAAGTAAGAATGATTTATTTTAGTTGGAAGAGTTGTGTGTGGAAAGAGAATTCATGGAGAGAGGTGAGGATAAAGCTACAATACTTTGGTCATGTGGCGCAAAGAATTATCAATGAAATGCCAAATATTCTTCTAGAAGACATAAAAGAAGTGAAAAGAGCAAGTGGTTGCAATATGAACAATCTACCCAGGACAGAAACCTTAGGAGAAAATCCACAAAACATACATCATCTCACCAGGAGAGAGGAACGTTGAGAACTGGGCAATATTCAATGCCAAGAGCTGGTGACAGAATGCAGAGATAGCTGGGTAAATGGTGTTTACAGAGATGAGCCTTACTACAGATTGCTGCTTTATAAGTTTGTACCTTGTACAACCAGGGTCATTATGCTGAACACTAATCCAAACCGATTATGAGCCATACATTTGTACTGGCCTTGGTCACGTTGGCGAGCTCTAGTGATTGTCATCACAGAGCCATCACTGCTGATCTTCACATTGTCTGAAACACAAGACGAGCAGATAAAGATTTTAAAAGTCTTTCATGTAGCTATTGCAATAATTCAAACGTGTTCTGTGCTTGCTGCACAAGTGCCCGCAATGTAAAGACTGACATGTACAGTTTTGAACAGTGAAGGGAAATACCAAGGCTACATCAATTCTACTGCTAACAGGTTGTTGCTGCTTTTATTACTCCATATTTACTGCTGTGAGTCTAGTATCAATATGTTATGAATGCTGGACTTTGTAGAATGGTTGTGTTTTAAAAACTGCGATCTTTTTAAAGAAACGTGACCTCTTACAAAATCTGCCCGGAGACAAGCCAGGGGTCTTGGTTACCATGAGAACAAGGAACACAGATCAAAGACCCTTTTGAAAGTAGGGTGCAAAGTTTTAAAACCTGATGGACAATGGGTTTCATTCTTCCAGAGTCTCAGATCCTAAACAGGGAGCCAGGGGCTCTGAAAATGCAGACTTGAGTTGTAATTTTTAACATTTGGAAACAAAAGAAGGCTCAGGTGGTTTTGTTAGAGTACTAAAGCTCACAATAACCCAACACCTATTTAAATTCAGTGGGACATCCCAAATACAGACTGTCTTTTTGACATAGCAAGGATCAAAATTTAATGCCGAATCATGTTCCCTGATTTCCATGTTTCAAACTTGAAGAAATGCTTGGTTATTAAGTTTACCCAATAGAGATCGAAGTGGAAGGTAACTTTCAGATTAATAATTAAAACATGATGAAGTGGATCACTCCTCCTAAACAAATAAAGTTCTGGCATTAAATTTGACAGCCAGAACTAGCGCCGCACATTGACTTGGGGTGGTTTGGTGACGTAGCTTGTCAGGAATACAGTGTGATGCACACTTACGCCTGTTTCCAGTCATGACTTTCTACGCAGTAAAATAAAGCTTCAGACTTACAAAGTTCAAGCATGGACACAAAATGGCAGCACAGGATTCCTGCAAACAGGCATAAATGCTGGAATGAGAACTTCATTACTCAGTTGGTCTACTTTTGTGGGGAATTCTGGGGACCAATTGCTGCTCTTGTGCACCTATTAGCAGCTGGTTGCTGGCAGGCACTGACACAGGACCTGGGTACAGTTTACAGACTAGCTATCCTTGCAGAGTACATTGTGTGGCTATAGAGAGAATAATGGGAACAAGGAAAAGTACAGTCCTCACCACCTACAACAGTTGAGTTGGTTCTAATGTTGAATGGTTTATCCTTCAAAGTGTTCTTTTTGAAGTCCATTAATCTCTCCTGCTGATGGCTATCCTTGAACCATCTGGTATTAATCAGGTACATGTGCGGTGCTGCTTGGACTTAATGCTTTTGAACTTCGACCCACTCATACTGTTCTCTGCTTTAATGTACGCCATAGTTACTGTGTAACATTCTGCATGATTCTCACACTGACAGGACTCAGCAGAAAACCACAAACTCCTCACTTGTGCTTCCATGCTGATGTTGTCCATAGAGGTCACTCAACAACCCTGTGTGGCTTCAGGGACGTGTAGTAAGTACAAGAGATGTGAGCTACTTATGGGACACCTGCGTTTGCCTCAAATTGTCTGTGTGCTTAACATGCTGAAAACAGTGACTCTAATTGACAGTGACAGTAACAGCAATTTGCATCATTTGTCCTATTTAAACATGGGCAGTTTAAGTGGTGGGGATTTTATATGAAAAGGTCCTGTTGAAAAATGCAATCAAATGGCCATCCATGGAGTCCCCATATAAACACATTTCAGGCAACGTCCTAAAAGGTGCAACCTGTTAACAAGCTCCAACTCTGCTATTAGGTATCCAGCATTTTACATTCAGTTGTGTTCTATCATCCATCCTCGTTTCCAGCTCACTACAAAAGGCGGTGGTAAATCAGGGTTTCAGCATACCGTGTTGTGGTTCATTAGGTGTTTTCCACTCGATGCTGAATGGCCGGGCTCCCTTAATAACTTGACAGCTGAAGGTTGCATCACCACCCTGGATTACGGTAACATCCCGTGGCCCAGTGTTTATAACAGGTAACTGTTCCCCTACAGTACAATACGAAAGATTAAAATTAATTGGTAGGTAACCAGGCAAGGAATAGTTTACATCTTTCTACAATAACTTAATTATATTGTATGTTGTCAAAATAATTAAGAGGTTGCATTTGTAAAGTGCCTTCCACAACCCATGACATCCCAAAGCACTTTACAGTCAATTATGTCGTGTTGAAAGCTCCCGGAGTGGGGCTTGAACCACAAACTTCTGACTCAGAGCTAAACATGCTACCACTAAGCCAGAGGTAACTGCAGCCGGTGTGCTCTCCGGCTGAGCACTAATTGCTTTGCAGTATTTTGCCCACTATGGATGTTAAATTAACTAGTCTATAATTTTCTGGCTCTAGCTTCAGTCCTTCTTGAACATTAGATGAAAGATTCTCCAGTTTCCAAGGACCTTCAAATATTAATCAAAGCCCTTCTACTTACTCCAGGATTCCCAGGTTAAAATCAATCATAGTTTTAACCTGAACCTCCTATAATTCTGTCATGTTATAAAACTCTCAATGTACTGAGGCTACTGAAACTTGTTCCAAAAATGTTCATATAAGTTGTAGACCATTCTCGACTGTATAACATTGACTACACTTCAAAAGTTCTTCATTGGCTGGGACGCGCTTTGAAATGTCCTGAGGTTCTGCAAGGTGTTATAGAAATGAATGTTCTCTTTTCTTTCATCCGTAAAGGAACACTTCTTAAATACACAAAATCCACCGCTCCCATGTAAACATGAAACTGGGGCAAGACAGTAAGGCAAATAGTAACATTAAAAGATGAAGAATGGCTGGGTTACATACTGAATGTTGTGGAGGTGACTGAGACCGAGAATTTAAGTTGCTGCATGCCAAAGATATTTTCAGCGCGGCAGATGTAATCCCCACCGTCATCAGGAGTGACCTGCAGGATTCGCAGCACAGGGCCCTCCACCTACAACATCAACAGGAGAATTACAAGGTTTTGTCATTTAAACAACTGTTTTTAGCGCTGCCACGCATAACACAGCCCCATCAAGTGGAGGCAAGATTCTCAGAATATTGTGTTGACATCCAGTGGGGTGCTCGCGTCTGACAGGAGTGTAGCGATTGCTCATCATATGTAGCCATTCATTCCAGGGATCGAGAGTCAGGGTAATGATCTGTCCACATTAAAGTGGGCTCCATTATGGAAAGAACTAAAAGTATAATCTGCTGTTTGTAAAAGCAGTGGAAGAAAGGTTGCCTTATGTGCCACTGAGCACAGTAGAGATGATGATGATTTATAGCACAAAACTGCCACTTGTGGGAGATAATAGTAAGTTACTGTCCCATTACTGTCTGAAGTGCCTTGGCTGTAGGTGCTCAGCACTGGTCAGGAACAAGTGCTACAAGAAAGGGGCGTTAAATAAAAATGTTGAATTTTCTTCATGGGTGAACCTTTCCTTCCAAAATGGCCACCCATCGTTGCAAAACGCCGATTAGATTAGATTAGAGATACAGCACTGAAACAGGCCCTTCGGCCCACTGAGTCTGTGCCGAACATCAACCACCCATTTATACTAATCCTACACTAATCCCATATTCCTACCAAACATCCCCACCTGTCGCTACATTTCCCTGCCACCTACCTATACTGGTGACAATTTATAATGGCCAATTTACCCATCAACCTGCAAGTCTTTTGGCTTGTGGGAGGAAACCGGAGCACCCGGAGAAAACCCACGCAGCCACAGGGAGAACTTGCAAACTCCACACAGGCAGTACCCGGAATTGAACCCGGGTCCCTGGAGCTGTGAGGCTGAGGTGCTAACCACTGCGCCACTATGCCGCCCATTGCCTCTCTAGAGCAATGCATCAATGGAGTCCCTGCGCCCCCAAAAACAGCCAGCGGCTCTTTACTAGCTGCTGGTGCCCAACATGCTGGCAGCTGATCCCCAATGCGAGATCAGCACCTTTGGACACAGGTAGGGCCAGTGCACAACTTCCCAGAGGCTCTACATTGTATCATCAGTGATTGGACAGCACTATGTGCCCTGTGAAAGAATGTTTGAAGTTTCCTTGTGTTGACTACATAACTGGGGGGAGAAACCAGCTTTGTTACCATTCCCAATAACCCCTGGTATAATATGTGCAGGTAGACGCTGGGAATGGGCACACCAATGATCCTCAGTTTAAAGTGGTCTTATCTGTCTTTATAAAAAACTTACCCATCTCCAGCCCCTGGAGAAGTGAGTCCGAAACAAACTTGTAAACAAAGCAGCATTTTTAGTCTTTTTAAAAAAAAAAACTAATATTTTAATTGTTCCAACGATAGTTTTTTGTGAATAGATAAGCCACATGGCTGGCTCTGGGCCAAACAAACCACAAGGGCGCCAAGATTCAATCTGCGGCATGTATTTGATTAACCAACCTGGTCAAGGTTACGAGTGATGTCAGGAGATATTTACACTGGCTCCCCATCCTGGTTGCTATGAGGGCCCCACTCATCGTTGAACAGCTGGCAAACATTAATTACTTGGGCTAACACCAGAAAGAATAGCCACTGGGAGAGAAACCCAAGGGCTGACAAGCCTCATGAAAGCATATCCCAGTCAGACTCATTGACCCGAAGAGAAGAGAAAGGCGAAGATTATTGTGAAGCAGTTATAAATGGGAGGACGCCTCATGCCCTTGCACAAACAAGCCCAACAAACTGAAGTAGCGTATGCAACTGATTCATTTCTCTACTTGCACTGACTGCTCATTAGCATAATAAAAGATAGGCATCCCTTCCTCGGCTAATTTACAGCTGACGTAACTACCCAAATGTGGCATTTTTGTTACATTTATACCTATGTTTACACCAGGGGCGAGTATAATTAGTGACACAAGACTTTACTCTTTTAATATATACATATTGGTGAATAGAAATAACTTCCCCCTTTCTTGTACGGTCACGTAGTTTGGAAAACTGAATCTGGTAGGAATCAACATTTTGGATATAAAAAGGGAATAGATTTTTTTAAAAAAAGGTACTGGTTATTCCAAGTGACTTATTACTTTTGAGAGTCCACTGAACAATTGCTGTACTTTTCCCGTTTAAAAATGCACACATAAGCAGGAATAGAATTGTAACATCTTTTAATGACAGGTAACTTAATTAGACTGAAAATGATACTGCCATTTTACTTGGCAACATTTTAATTTCCCTTTGGAAACCATTTCTTCCTGGAAGCAAGCTGTTTGCCAGCTCGAAATCCTGATTGACCCTGAGCTGAGCTTTCAAGCTCTATATTCCATACATTATCAGAGCCTTTCATCTGCCTGACATTCCCTGCTTCCATTGCCACTGCAATCCTACAGGCCTTTGTCACGACCACACTATTCCAATGTCTTCCTAGCAGGTCTTTGTAAACTTCCAACCTGCTCAAAACAACATCCACCTCACCCCTTTCCATATTTGCTGGCCTTCACTGATTCTCAACATGGTCAACTTAAAACACCTATCCTTATCCTTAAACCTCTTACAGTCTCACCTCCAACCCCTGTCCCTAACATCTACAACTCCTCCAGCCTTAGAACTCTGCTCAAACACTTTGCTCCTTCAAACTTGCCCTTCTGTTCCTCATCCCTTTTTTTATGCCCCATCATTAGTGACAAAGCCTTGCGCTGCCTCTGTCCTACTATGGAACTCTCTCCCTATGTCTTTATGACTCTTTGGCTATAAAAAGCCTCTCAAAACCCATTATTTTCACCGAGTTTTCAGTCACTCTTCGTAATCTCTCTTTATCTGGCTCAGCATTCAATTTCTCATGCTCATTAGTGAAGTGCCTTCAGACGTTTAGTTATATTATGGAATACAAAAATACATAAGGTCCCAGAAACTTTCCATAACTCTGATCTTTGGTCTCACTCGTTCCCGGAATGTAGTTCCAAGTATATACAAACAAGCTCCCATCCATAACTGAGACTGGAGGTTAGGACGAGTGCAGCCTGCACCTGCTTTCTTATACGAGTTTGTGCTTTGGAACACTCAAGTAACCTTCCCTCAATCTAACTGCATACGGACCCTTGTTCTGGAGGTTTCTCAGTGACGTTTCGAGAGCAGATACCAGAGTTTATAGATCAAGTAACAAGAAACATACAACTATTTAAAAAGAGGGAAATGAGGAATATAAAGGGAAGCAGCTGTGAATGCAGAGCTTCAGTTACATTTATTGACTTAGATCATAATGAGATACATAGTCTGACACCCAGTCCCAAACTGGCACAAAAATTCAAGGTGGGACATGCACAGGTCAGTACTGTCGTGAGCTACAGCAATAGTGAGGGGGATTTGGGGAACGTAATTTTATTTGGTGTGTTCCTGAAAACTGTCTTTATAGCAACCCTTCCAATTTAATTTTCCTTACATATGTCCATACAAAATAATCCAGAAAATGTGGTGTTATTCCACCATAATTACATACCTGATGATTGGCTGTTAGATAACCATCTGCTTTGTACCATGTGATCATGGGTTCCGGTTGACCTGTGACCTGGCAGTGTAACTCCAGCATTTGTCCCTCTGTTACCGAGGTAGGGGTGGGTTGAACTCTCACTATCGGTGCACCTTCTTGTGCTATGGGCAGTTTGGAGATCAGAAGAGGCTTTAATAAGACAGATCCCAAAAATCTGGGCACTACAGAGGCTGCCATTGCCTGAATTCCACATTGGTATTGCTTGTATTGATGTTGTTCATTAACAGTTTGCATAATATCAAGGGGTGCAATCTAATTAGTGGCAGCGATCTTACAAAATGTTTTTAATATGTAACCTCTGAACTCTCTCAGGTACACTAATGTTCTTTTGAAGGTTACAAACCCTAAACTGGACACAACTGGGTAAATTCAGGAAGGCTGCATTCCAGCTCTCCTTGGGAGTCTGGGTCAGAGAGGGCAATTTACATTCTCAGAGCAGCTCTGCGACCTGCCGAGTCAGGAGTAAAGCATTGCTGAATTTACCCTCATATGCCAAATGTTGCTGCACCTGTGATCTATACAAGTCGAGACTAAATTCTTTCCACTTTATAGTTAATTAAATGTGGCAAGAGACAGGTTCTAGTATTTGATAAGTTCTTATGTTATAGACAAAAATAAAGAGTAAACAATAAAATATCTTCTATTAATCCCAACTCTTCTAAACTTGTCTTAAACAAATATCTCTCAGGATTTAGCCTCTCCTACCCTGCTTGGCGTGTTGGTCCAAAAAAGTTAGTATTCTTTTGAACAACAAAATTCTTCTTGAAGTCTACTTTAAAACTATTATCACCAATTTAAATTTATAATCTCTGGTGTTGACTGTGTTCAAGTGGTCAACTCTTTAAATGTTGTTTGACAAGGTTTAGACAGCCCTCTCCTCTCCTCCAGCACCATCAAACACAGACAAACTGATCATTCATCTTCATCAGTTCTGATGAACGGTCACAGACCTGAAATTTTAACTCTACTTCTCTCTCCACAGATACTGCCAGACCTGCTGTGTATTTCCAGCATGTTCTGTTTTTTATTTCAGACTTCCAGCATCTGCAGTATTTTGCTTTTATTTATGATCATTCATCTTGTTGCTGTTTGTGAAATCTTGCTGTGGATGAGGTGGATTATTAGGGACATGAAATCAAGGCACTTAGAAAATCATATGATTGGGCAGAGTCAACACTGATTGTTATGAAGGGAAATCATGTTTGAAAGATCCATTAGAGTTTTTTTTTGAGCTTGTAGCCAGCAAGGTAGATAAGGAGGAACCAGTGGATGTAGTGTATTTAGATTCTCAAGCATTCTATGAAGTGCCACACGAGGTTATTACACAAAATGAGGGCTCATGAGATTGGGAGTAATATATTGGCATGGAATGAGAACAGAGTAGGGATCAATGGATCATTTTCAGGTTGGCAGGCTGCAACTAATGGGGCACCCAAAGGAACAGGGTTTGGGCCTCAATAATTTACAATCTAGATCAATGACATAGATGAGGGGACCAAGTTTAAAGTTTGCTGACGATACAAAGTTAGATGGGGAAGTAAGCTGTGAGGAGGATGCAAAGAGTCTGCAAAGACTGGTTCAGTGAGTGACAAGTACGGTGTACAGTTTTGGTTTACTTATTTAAGGAAGGATATACTTGCTCCTATTTTCTTATGAGGGGATTGTCATATTGCTTATATAACTCCAATTCCAAGAGCAATTTGAGATATTTCGGAGGGGTGATCTGGAGTGAATAATATATAATTGCATACATATTCCTCTCTTTCTGCCATTTAAAAACAACCACTGGGGGCCAGAATCGTGATGACGATGTGCCCATTTTTCAAGCATAAAATGATGCCAGTACGGGGAGCAGTGTGCGCGCTCATTATCCCAGCACGGGGAGCAGTGTGTGCGCTCATTATCCCGGCACGGGGAGCAGTGTGTGCGCTCATTATCCCAGTACGGGGAGCAGTGTGTGCGCTCATTATCCCAGCACGGGGAGCAGTGTGTGCGCTCATTATCCCGGCATGGGGAGCAGCGTGCGCGCGCTCATTACATGCCAGAAGTGTATTGCCGCCATATTGGCAAAGAGACAGAAAGATGTGTCAAGGGCCGATGTTCCCTCTTAGCTGCGTGAATGCACAGCAACCTAAAAGTCCACACGCAGGCTGTGCATAAGTCAGTCCCTTTAAGTTACCGCACATGCATAGCTGCATAAAAAGTTTAAAGAGGCTGAGCACTTAAATAAATCATCTGCGCACTCTAAGGAAGAATTAGAGGGTACCTTGTCTAGGTGCCATGCCTGAAACAGCCATCAGTCCTTTGGCATTTGAAATAGGGGGCTTAACATCTTTTGAGGCCCTTTGCAATAATGGGATGCCCTGAATGCAGCTGGCACTAATATAACTCCTACCTACCTAGGTGCACATTCATTCTTCCCAGGTCCATTACCTGACAATTAAAATCTTCTTAAATAGCACACAAAATCTCGTTGTTCAATTTCAATTCGAGACCATAATAACAAAGGCAGTGGTAAGATTAAAACAGGGTGGAAATAATGAAACATACAGAACAAGAATGACTGAGTTACATACAGAACGGAGTGGAAGTGACCGAGACAGAGAACTTGACTTCACGCGTTGCAACAACATTTTCTGCGCGGCAGATGTAATCCCCGACGTCGGCAGGAGTCATATGAAGGATGCGCAGCACAGGGCCCTGCACCTAGAGCAACAACAGGAAAATCACAGCCTCCTTTACTTACACTCTCCCAGGCTGCTTTCAGCATTCACAAATATACAGACAACTACAACACAGAGCCACTACTCAGGAGGAGTAAGGACTGTTTTTAATCTTCAGGTACAATGGTTTAAGCTATGTATCAACTCAAGCGGAGGCTTGAGGGGCTGAACGCCCAACTCCTGTTCCTATATAAAAAGCACGCAATTCTCTGCTCGAAGATTAATTAATTAGTCACAACTCCAGGTGCAAACTTGAGTGGGTCCGTGGATGACACTAGTGGTAAGAGAGGAAAGTTGCAGGGAGGTGTAATTTAAAGGGAAGGGTAACAAATTAAAGGGGTTAGCAGGGAGTGGGGCTAAATTCCAAAATCTTTTGAAGAACCTGAAAAGGATCTCAACTCAGTGACCTTTTCCAAGGCTGTGCTGATGCAAGATTAGGAAGTATCAGACAGCCGCAGAACTCAAGGTCGTGTTGCATGAGCTGCTCACAAGGAGGGCTTCCCTCTGAGCTGGTGAAGGGCACCATCCCAAAGATCCATACTGCACCATGCGTACAAAGAGAGTGCAAACAAGTTTTGGGCTTCAGGTGACTATTACTGCCCCAGCACCTCAAGCCCTCTGTTGCAAGGGTGACACAGGTATCCCATATGGGAAATGGTGCAACTTTGCAACTGCTGCTTCATTGACCCAGAACTTGAGAAGTTAGGTTCCCCGCACATCAGTTCTAGCTAGATGGCATCTTGGCATCTTCCTGGTCACCCTGCTGCCTTCTTTTGTGTGGCAGTTATATAAAGCATGGGCATGCAATAATTGGGGCGCTTCTGAATAACTTTCCACCATTGCAGTTCACATCTCAGGGGGAGGTCAACCATGGATCAGCTGAAAACATCTCCTTTTGGTAGAGGAGCACCCTTCAAAATAACACCTGCCGAAGTAAAAAGAATAACCACTTGGTGCCAATGTTTGAGGGTGAGGTGGGTCGGGGAGGGGGAGTGGAAACACTATTTCATGTTTTCGTACAAATATCCCTTCCTTCCACTGCAGTGACAAGTTAAACTTTAGATCCCACAGTTAATTATGTCGATATAAAATAATTCCCCATGAAAGTAAAATCCAGGGTTGTTGCACCACTTTCACCTACCTGGTGATTGGTTGTTAGAGAGCCAGCTGCCCTGTACCATGTGACCCTGGGTTCCGGCTGCCCTGTGACCTGACAGCGTAACTCCAGCATTTCTCCCTCCCTAATAGAGGTGGGAGAGGCATGAATCTTCACTGTCGGGGCGGTTCCTTGTGCTGCGGGGAAGGTGGAGACCAGAAGAGATTTTGTGAGACAAATAGATCGGAAGTAGACAATAGTGAGGGCTGTTACTTCTGGAATCTCAGATATGTTTCTTGGCCCGTAACATGGGCAATCTTTCTCTCCTCTGCTTTTCATGGTCACCTCCAATCACAAGATGCTTCACTTGACCTCCTCCTCCTCATCCCTTTTCCCATTTTCCTGGTTCTTCAGGTGATCTGGGCCCTACAGCCGCTAACTTGCCATTAGTGGTAATCATCCTCTAAAGGCCCACATGGGAATTCATACCAAAGACCTTCAGGAATCCCAAGTAAACAGTATCCTTTGGAAAGCTCCCATGCACTATTTTAATAGCACACAACAGCTACCTTTACTTCTCATAAAACCAGAGTGATGAGTGAGGGAGAAGCAATTGATTTTGTATCCCGAGATTATGTTTATGGATTCTATTCTTTAGGGTAGGACTGTAAATGTAGAACACATGAAGCTCTTGAACATTTTACCCCTTTAATATTAGGTTAACTGGTCTACAACGTTGCCTGTATCCTCTGCTAATAGTCTCAGGTTATAAAACTCTCTTGATTATAACACTTGTTTCCCGATGCTGGAGGGTGTGGAAGTTAAAGAGCACTTCTCTAACAATACAAGAAATCCTTGGCTCCCAACTGTATTCAAACTGGACAGAACAGTAAAGCAAGTAGTCATAGAGAATGACAGGTTACATACGGGAGGATGAAGTGACTGTGACCAAGAATTTGACCTCCCGCATTCCATAGACATTTTCTGCGCGGCAGATGTAATCGCCAGCATCAGCAGGACTCACATGAAGGATGCGCAGCATAGGACCCTGCACCTAGAGCATCAACAGGAAAATCACAGCCCCCGTTACTCACAGTCTCCCAAGCTGCTTTAGCATTCATAAATATATGGACAACTGCAACACATGGGGAGTAAGGTCTGACATTTGCTTGTGCTCTTCTCTGACTGAGGAATGAAGACCAAGATATGAAAGGATAGCGCAGGTGTGCCCCCATTCCTCACAGGCATCCAGTGACCAGTGAGGGCAAATACAGATGTGCATCTCGGGTAAGACTTGATTCCACCCACCGCACCATTTGCTCAGTAGGTACCTGTGGCGTGGTAATTAACCATAGAGAGCAGGAAGTCCCTGATCTGTGTTAAGTGAGCCAATCTCAGCCAGGTTAGTACACAGTAAGGTTAATGTCTTTATTCAACAGGGACCTGTTCTGGTGAAATCATATCTGGTACTTCACAGATTTTGCAATAAGTAGCCTCTCGACCCAGTTCCCTCCCCCAATTAGTTTTGTTGCAACTATTTCCCATGGAGACATCATATGAGGTTAGAAATTTGACAATATAAGTAAAAAAACTGAAAGTAAATGGACATCAGGACTGGAAGACTGAGTGAGAATTGATGTCTGGGTCAACCTGTTCTCACAAAGGCTGTATAAGAAACTCCTTTTCTGTAAGCTTACCTCAGTTATTTGAAATAGACTGAGTTAATATGACAAGGAATGAAACACAGGGCAGGGATAAGAAGTTCACTGGGCATCAGCTCAGAGAAATGGAAATGAATGGCAGGTTAGAAGGCAGCTGTGAATGGGGAGGTTGAGCTACATTCAAAGAATGACTTAGATCTGCACAGGCTAGCTGATGTGACACTCTCTGGGCAATTTTAATCTAACCTGCCCACCGCCTTCCACCGCAGTGATGAGCTGAACTTTAGTTCACACATTTATGTCCGGGTAATATTATTCCCCATAAAAAGAAAAATCGAGGGTTGTTCCACCACCTTCACCTACCTGGTGATTGGCTGTTAGAGGGCCAGCTGGTCTGTACCATGTGATCCTGGGTTGTGGTTGACCTGTGACCTGGCAGTGTAACTCCAGCATTTCTCCCTCTGTTAGGGAGATGGGAGAGGGGCGAACCATCACTGCAGGGGCAGTTCCTTGTGCTGTGGGGAGGGTGGAGTCCAGAATGAATGAATAGATCAAAAGTGGACAATCTTGATGCTGTTATTTATTGAATCCCAGATATGTTTCTTGTCTTGATATTCACCTCACTAATTAGTGTAAATACTTAAACATTTCAATCAACTTTTCATCTCTGACCTTTCAGGGCGATGCATTGGGCAGGGCCCTTTGTGCGAAGAAAATTCACTTATAACTGGCCTTGTATTAGTTTGGCTCAGTTGGTATCTCTCGAGCCTGGGAAACCAATTACAGTGTTGAGCACATAAACTAAGTTCACATTTTAGTGCCGTACTGAGGGAGTGCTGCATTGTCATTATTGAATAATTGGTGTGTTGTTGCTTACCTTTCAACCTACTGGCACCATCCAAAGTTTTCTTTATATATCAAACTCCTCTTTGTCTTTTTGATTATTTTCTTTGTCCTTTTTGTTGATTTCTACAACCATCCCAACTATCATTCTTGGACACTATCAGCGTGTTTTTCCCCTGTGGTGCAGGATAAAGATGGGGCAGTGTATGGGGTGACCGCTCTGTTCACTCGATGACATCAGAGGAGAGGCCCACTGATTTTCGCAGTCAGACTTTGTTGAAATATCAGCGGGAGTAACAGCACTAATCGTACTGCTTACAGGCAGCTTGTTGTTTGGGTGGGTGGGTAATCTATTGGGCTTACAGCTCTTAAAGTTCTTCCTTACATTCTGCACTTGCTTTTGTCCCCTTGTTATGCAGTCATGGTTTATATCAAAGAGTGCTCAGGATTGGTACTTCCTACTGAACTTAGTATCATACACATTGCTACGAGGCTCCCTCTCTCTCATTCAACCTCACAATGACGTCCATCCAAATGATGTCAAAGCTGAGTCCTGGAGCCTTCTCTGAGCAGTAGCATGTTAGCAGAATCTTCTCTCGCCAATTCTTACAAGAAGTAACAGTTTAGTAGGTTACCTACTTCTGGTTCATCCTTACTTTCAGTCCCAGGAACACCTTTAAAGAGATCTCAATTCTTCTTTGATAATACTCTTGTTATGCTCCGTTCCGCAGCTATAAGTGGGTTTTAGGGAGGGTGTTGGAGGGGGAAAGATGGAGGGGTTTGGGTCGGGAATTCCAGAATGTGAGAACTGTATGGCTGAAATGATGGGGCAAAGGAAGAGGAATGTACAAAAGAATAGAAAGAGGAACGGTGAGACTGTGAGGAGAGTTGTAGGACTGGAGGAGGTTACAGAGTTTGGAAGGGAAAGGCCATAAAGAGATTTGAATAACTGTACTTTACACCACAGTGTAACTGCTGGAGATTTGCACTCTGCAGTTCTTGCTAAATATCTCAGCATTCCACTTGCTTCTTTAAATAGAACTGTGACATTGCCGAGCGTTAGAAAGCAATGATTCAACTGCCACTGCTGTTCTGTATCTGCCTCGAACAACACAATCCCATTCTTGGTACACTTGTAGTGCAAATATTTTGACCAATATTTTACAATTAGCAGCATTGATCATCATTCGCCATTTGCATGCATCATTGCATTTCCTGTGAGGTCAACTAAGCTCACTGGATATTCTAACCTCTGAGGCAGAGAATCCTTTATGAATATTGTAAAGATTTACGGGGAGGAGAGACACGAACCATCACCTCCACAGATCTCGACTAGTCATGGTCTCCCAGATGGAGCTTTACCCATTTATTGGCATCTTCTACTTCCTATTGTAAGCCTGTTTTCAGTCTAACAGGCTAATCTGCCATTAACTCCATAAGCTGTAACTGTGCTCTAAAGGCTCACATGATGGAATCATATCAAATGTCTTCTGGAATTCCAAGTAAGCGATATTCTTTGGATAACACTCATACAGCACTTCAGTTACTCGCTCAAAACATCAGGGGAGAGTAGAGGTACGACCAGTTGAATCTTTGTTCACAGTGATTATACTTATGAACTCTTCTTTTGGATTGGGCTGGAAATTTAAAACGTACAAAGCTTGTAAACATTTTCTCCCCTATTAATATTAAGTTAACTGATCTACCTTTCTATAGTAGTCGCAGATTATAAAACTCTCTGTCATAAGGCTACTAGATCTTGTTTCCCAATGCTGGTGGGCAATGCAATTACAGAGCACTTTTCAAACAATACAAGAAATTCTTGGCACCCAACTAGAGTCAAAATTGACAGAATAGTCAAGCAAATAGCTGTAAAAAGCATAAAAGATGGTGAAAATCGAATACTGTAATAATGACGGGTTACATACAGGATGAAGTGACTGAGACGGAGAATTTGACCTCCCGCATTGCAACAATATTTTCAGCACGGCAGATGTAATCCCCACCATCAGCAGCACTCACGTGAAGGAGGCGCAGCACAGGGCCCTGCACCTAGAACATCAACAAGAAAATCACAGATCTGTTACTCACACTCTCCCAGGCTGCTTTCAGCATTTATAAAGATATAAAGCAGAAGATAACTATTCCCCACGAACACTTCTTCCACGATTAGAAATTTGAAGAATAAATAAAGAAAAACAGAAAGCAAACTGACAACCAAATTGGATAATGTCACCTACCTGGTGATTGGCTGTTAGAGGGCCAGCTGCCCTGTACCATGTGATTCTGGGTTGTGGTTGACCTGTGACCTGGCAGTGTAACTCCAACATTTCCCCCTCCCTGACTGAGGTGGGAGAGGGGTGAACCATCACTATAGGGGGAGTTTCTTGTGCTGTGAGGAGAATGGAGGCCAGAATGAGTCAAATAGATCAAAAGTGTACAATACTGATGCTGTTACTTATCGAATCGCAGATATGTTTCTTGCCGTGATATTCACTTCAATAATTTGTGTAATGTTTAAATATTTCAATCAGCTTTTCATCTGTGACCGTCTAGGGCAATGCATTAGGTCGAGTCCTTTGTGTGAAGAAAATTCACTTATAACTGACTTTATATGAGTTTGGCAAGTTAGTATCCCTTCAGCCTCTGAACCAGGACTGAGATTAGGAATCCATCTACAGAGTTGAGTGCATAAGCTATGTCCAGAATTCAGTGCTGTACTGAGGGAGTGCTGCATTGTCATTATTAAATAATGGTGTGTTGTTGGTTACCTTCTAATCCACTAATACCTTCCCCACATCTAGCCAACTTTGGAAGATTATAATTAATCATTTCCCAATTTTGACGCAAAAAAAGAACATAAGAAATTGGAGTGGGAGTTGGCCATATGATCCTTCGAACCTGCTCCAACATTCGGTTAGATCATGGCTGATCTTCCTCAACTCCACTTTCCCATCTACCGCCTTATCCTTGTGTAAAAATCTATCAAACTCAGTCTTGAATATACTTAACAACTGAGGTATCTACAGCCCTCTGCTGTAGCGAATTCTAAAGATTCGCAATCCTCCAAAGTAATTTTTGCTCATCTCAGTCCTAATTGGCTGACCTCTTCTTCTGAGATTGTGCCTTGTAGTTCTAGACCTTCCAGCCAGGGGAAATAGTCTCAGCAGCTACCCTGTCAAACCCTGTAACAATTTTATATGTTCCAACTACATCATCTCTCATTCTTCTAAACTCGAGAGAATAAAGGCACATTCTAACTCAATTTCTCCTCGTTGGACAGCCGTCTCATCCCAGGAATCAATCCAGTGAACCTTTGTTGCACTCCCTCTAAAATAAGTATATCCTTTCTTAGGTAAGGAGAACAAAACTGTACACAGAATATTCCAGGTGTGGTCTCACCAAGACCCCATATAATTCCAGCAAGACTTCCTTACTTTTGTGCTCCAATCTCCTTGCAATAAAGGCTAAGATATCTTTTGCTTTCCTAATTGCTTGCTGGGCCTCCATGTTAACTTTCTGTGATTCGTGCACAAGGGCCCGCAAATCTCTCTGAATCACTACATTTACGAGTCCCTCACCTTTTGAAAAGTATTCTGCTTTTCTATCCTTCCTACAAAGATGGATGATTTCTGCATATTATACTCCATCTGCTACCTTCTTTGCATTCAAAAAACCTTTTCCTATCTCTGCATCTTCCTCACATCTTACTTTCCCACTTAGCTTTGTATCATCAGCAAATTTAAATACATTACACTTGATCCCCTCATCTAAGTAATCGCAATAGATTGTAAACAGTCGAGGCACAAACATAATCCAGACAGGATTCCACTCGTTACACCCTCTCATTCCGAAAATGCCTCGTTTATTCTTATTCTGTTTCTATCCGTTCATCAATCCTCAATTCGTTAATCTATTATCCCGATTCCAAGGGCCCGAATCTTGTGTTACAACTGCTTGCATGCACCTTACTGAATATGCCTTTTGAAAATCTAAATACATTAATTCCGCCAGTTCCCCCTTATCTACCCTGTTAGTTACACCGTCAAAAAACTCAGATTTGGTCAAATGCAATTTCCATTTCATAAAATCATGTTGACTCTGCCAAATTATATGATTTTCTAAGTGCCCAGTTACCATGTCCCTCATGATAAATTCTAGCATTTTCCCTACTACTGATGTCAGGGCAACTGGCATATAATTCCTTGTTTTCTCTCTCCCTCCTTTCTTGAATAACAAGGTTAGATTTGCTACCTTCCAATCCATGTATTCTAGAAACTATGGAATTCTGGAAGATCCCAAGTTGTTTCAATAACCTTCAGTGAAAGCCATCTGAACTTGTACAAGTTTCTGGTTTCAATCTGATCAGTTCATTCATTAAACATTTTCTGGAATGAATCACAACGTTTCTTCCTTCAGTTTTGCCTAAACCTCTTGTATTGTCAACAACTTCTTCATTGTGATGACCAAAGGATAATACTCTTTTAGCACCTCTCCTACATCGTTATCCTTTCCTATGTTACAACAGTGACTACACTTCTACAGTATTTAATTGGCTCTAAACGTCCTCACTTCGTGAAAGGCATGATATAAATGCAAGTCTTTCTTTCTTTACTAATGTTTTTGAGGATGATCTTCAGTTTCTGCATAAAGTCAGGGAGGGGGTCAACCATGGGTGTAGAGGTACAGTGAGCAGGGTCCCTGTTCCGCAGAAAATGCAACAAGATTAGTCAGACATGACTAGCCCTGCTCAGTCACTCTATCCCTAATGATAAATTCCATTATACTCCACACAACTGACATTAAAGATGTCATAAAATACTCTGTTAGAGCTACTAGATCTCGTGTCCCCAATGTTGGAGGCCTCAGAAGTCAGATCATTTTTCAAACAGTACAAGAAATCCTTGGCTCTCAACTGTAGTCAAGATTGTGAGTAAGAGCAAAACCAACAGCTATAAAGACAGTCAAAGATGGTGCAAATGAAACACTAAAAGAATAACTGGGTTACGTACAGGATGATATGGAAGTGACTGAAACGGAGAATTTGACCTCCCGCATTCCAAGGGCATTTTCGGCACGACAGATGTAATCCCCGACGTCGGCAGGAGTCATATGAAGGATGCGCAGCACGGGGCCCTGCACCTAGAGCATCAAGAGGAAAATCACAGCCCCCATTACTCACACTCTCCCTGTCTGCTTTCAACATTCACAAATATACAGACAACTACACCACTCAACCACCCCCAGAAGGACGAAGGGTTGATGTCTGCTGGTGCTCTTTGACTAATGAAAAACGAGTATGGAAGGAAAACCCAGCCAGTGTTCTCATTCCTCACTGCCATCTAGTGATGCGTCAGGGAAGATGCACAGCCATGAATGTTGGGTAAGGACACCCTCCTTCTGAGTACAGCTGTGATTCCCCTCTGAGTCAAAGAGCCTGTCCAGAATCACACATGAAGAATAACCACTCGGGTGTAGTACCAGATTGATACTGAAGCTAGCTGCACTACTATCACAGTGCCAACATTTGAGGGTTGGAGACAGTTTTATTGGGTGCTTTTCTGAAGGTATTCTCTGCTTCAACAACAGTTAAACGTCAGATCACAGACTTAAAGTCCACATTATTCTACATGAAAGGGGTAGTTCCACCACCATCACCTACCTGGTGATTGGCTGTTAGAGAGCCAGCTGCCCTGTACCATGTGATCCTGGGTTGTGGATGGCCTGTAACCTGGCAGTGTAACTCCAACATCTCTCCCTCTGTTGCTGAGGTGGAGGAGGGGTGAACTCTCACTGTCGGGGCAGTTAAGCGTGCTGTGGGGAGGATGGAGACCAGAAGAGGTTTTTAATGAGGCAAACAGGTCAAAAGGCTGTCACTGGCTGTACCCCAGATACATTTCTTGCAATTAACACATTCGATGCAATAATTAATGTAAAATTGAAAGATGGAACCAAATTGTTGAGCTATGTTGTAACTGATTTTAAACAGTTAAATCTTTTTCAATGTTTTTCTGAAGATATTGTGCCAATTGTGTACCTATTAGTCCAGATGTGGCCTCATCACTGATCTGTGCCAAGGCAAAACGTGCTATTGGTTGATAGCGAAATGTCCTTGTAATTGATCAGCTTTGGTGATATTGACTTGGACCTATCCGGATATTCCCCTGTCTCACACGTTGCACATTTTCATTTTGGATATGTCTTGTGTTAAACTAATTAAATTCGATGTTATGACTTAACTACTTAATCAGTTTGGGTGTTTTTGATCATTTTAATCTCCTTTATACCCACTTGTTCCATTTGCTAGTTTGGGAATGATCTTAAATAAATGCTCATAATTTACCAACTCACTGACCAGTTAAAATAGTTTTTCCCGATATACCCCTCATAATTTTCTACACTGCTCTTAACCTTCTCTGTGATAATGAAACAAGCCCTAGTTTCTCCAATATGCTCTCATAACCAAAACTTTAATCCTTGCTGTCATCCTGGTGAAGCTCTTCTGCACTCTCTCCATGACCTTGGCATCTTGTCCTGGATACAATTCCAATTTTTGGGAAACCTTTAAAAGTATTTATGCAAACCTCACTGACATTGATCTTTAATTTCCTTAAGCATTCTAACAGCATTGCTTTGTTAAAAGTTCAAAGCTGAGTGAAGAACTGCAACCCACCCTCCTACATCTGTCTCAAGTTCTAGATTATTACACACCCATTCAACAACACCCAAAATCTTGGTCTCCCAAGAGCACTAACTACTGTACCCTCCTTAAGAATGAAAGAAGGAGCAGAAATTCTCTGATACTACTCAATAAGAATGACCGGGTTACATACGGGAGACACTGGAGGTGACCGACACAGATACTGCAACTTCTTGCATTCCAAGCTTGTTTTCAGCGTGGCAGATGTAATCCCCAGCATCAGCACGAGTGGCCTGCCGAATGCGTAACACAGGGCCCTGCATCTACAAGAGCAACCACAAAAATCAGAGCACAACTTTCTCAGGGACCACTGGGCTGTTTTCAGCACTCAAGACATGTACCCCCACCTACAGCACAAGACTGTGCCTCATTGAAGGGGACATCAGCAATTTCCTGAGTTTGATCTTTGATTAACAAACAGATTTGAAGATGATGATCAGTCAGGATTTGCTCTCCTGATTACTGCCTAGTGACCCAGAAAGAGAAATGACTTATGTTAAAATAGCACCTTTTGTGACCTCAGGTTATCCCAAAGCCCTTTCTGCAGCCATTTAGGTACTTCTGAAGTGCTGCTATTGTTGTAATGTAGGAGATGGAGCAGTCAATTTCCACAAAGCAAGCTCCCGCTAACAACAATGTGGTAAACGACCAGATCATCTGTGGTTGTGATATTGGTTGAAAGATAAATAATTGGCCAGGACACTGGGTGAACTCACACACTCTTCTTTGAAGAGCGTTGTGGGGAAAAGCTTAGGATACCCCCTTCTCTAACACATCCCCAATCCAGAAATTATGAGTTTTCCCACATCACAATTATGTACCTGGTGATTGACCGTCAGGTAACCACTTGACTTGCGCCAGGTGATCTTGGGCCGAGGCTCTCCTGTCACATGACAGTATAACTCCAGCATTTCTCCTTCTGTTACCGAGGCAGGGGAGGGCTGAATTCTGATAATTGGTACAAATCCTTCTGCTGTGGGGAGAGTGGACACCAGAAACAAACAGATCAAAATGTGGAACAAAAAAACTCCTCCTGAAAACAACAAAGTGCAAACATGATGAGAAAAACACACGTACAGATTTTCCTGTACAAGAGTCATTATTCTTCAAATACAATTCAATGTGTGCTGAAACTGAAACATTTCTATATAAAACAGACACCTGGCAAGTGCAGGTACCACAAATTAAATGGGCCATAATTATAGAAGTCAGCACAACTGCAAATTTATTTTAGAAAATAACATTTAAGAGCAGCACCTAATTTCTAAATGAGCATTTTGATCATGGCACAAAGTTTGTTTAATATTTATAGGGTTAGAGTAGCAGTGATGTAGACGAGTAGCACATTGTAGCTCATTTTTAATCACATAATGGTTGAATTCCAATAAAATTTTGGAAAACTTTTAGTTTGCAAAGCAGTGCTTTAGCTTTCGAAATATTCAACAGTCAAGATTCCAGTTAATGTTTATGGGGAAAAAACTTACAACGCGATAAGTTTTTGTAGTTTGTATTATGAATGTGAATGTAGGAATTTATAATGGAAGTAGCTATGGGAGATCAACTAATCAGAAGTTAAAGATACACCGATGGTTTGAGTATGCCTGTTTTGATCAGAAACCAAGGAAAAGGACATTTATTTAATTGATTAACATTTCATAGATTATGAAACTATCTCAACTGCAAAAGACAGCCCTATTTCACCTTCCAGAGAAACTCTTGCAGTGATTGTACTTGATATAAACCTACCCTTTAACAAGCACAAAACTCACAACACGGGGAAAGAAATGTAGGATTGGAATCCCCACCAACTGGGAAATTTATGGACTATAAAATTCAGACACATTTGACTCCATGTTTGGATTACAATACAAAACGTCAAACTGCAGCCAGCAGCACAGGCTGGGCAGAAAACGGTTAATTTGGACATTCAGGAAAGACAGTGGCTCATCAAAAGGAATGCAAACATTGACAGTGCTTTCAACGTAACAATGATACCAAAGGAAAAGCCATCACCTACCATGGCTAATGCAATTAAGAGACTGACTACCCTGCATAATGGTACAAGGGACATACCATCGATATGATAAATTAAGGCCAGCATCACAGACAATGGTACTGGAATCTGGCCATTGTAACTGTGATCGATCTCTCTCGACGAGAGAGATGAGACGTTCACACCTTCCAGCAACTTGAGAGCCAGGTGGTTACTGTATTGCCTCAAACATCAGGAGGTTTTGTTTCAAACAACATGAGAGTTTAAAGATTTTGTCTGGGTCATTTCTTCCATGGAAGGACAGTATTGTTGCACCCAGTTTGAGCTGATCACAATTTCTCTGGGCTATGCGTGAAATAAACTAAGGATGTTTACCTGCTGGACTCAGCACAGCATGAACAATAGAACATATGTCTTAGAAATCCTGAGTCAGTTTATTATAAAAAGCAGCCATATCGGAGTGACTGGTCTGCAGTCGGAAGAGTCAAGACTGGTCATCTTGACTCAGAACCTACAATCAACACCGGGACCGACCAGCCGTGTGGGCGATTGTAAGTATTTTCAGCCAAATCGTAGTGATCTTGGTCTGAGGGTTTTGGGACAAAAGTGTAGTGTTTTTGCCTGAAATTTGTAAGTTTGAGCCAAGTCGTAGTGACTTTGCTTTGGGTAACTGGGAAGTGTGGTCAAATTGCTGAAGAGTCCAGTTGGGAATTGGGGTGTCAATGTTAAGATACTGCAGGAGGTTTTGTACTGAGGACAGTTTCGTTTTATTTCTGTTTCAACTAACCATTAGGGATATTATTGGATTCAATAAAACA
Source organism: Heterodontus francisci (assembly GCF_036365525.1). Classification (NCBI taxonomy): domain Eukaryota; kingdom Metazoa; phylum Chordata; class Chondrichthyes; order Heterodontiformes; family Heterodontidae; genus Heterodontus; species Heterodontus francisci. Next base: position 40,628,234 of record NC_090407.1, on the reverse strand, counting down.
ACAATTCATGGTTAAGCCAAACCCTGTGTCGCGTGCAATTTTGTTCTTGTAATTTCTGAAGTTCAAGAACTGTCGTAAGGGGGTACGGGAACGGAACTTTTTACAGAAAATACCGACATGAAAATGTGTTACTGTGCTGTGAAGCTTGTATGAAGCTAACTTGGGAGGGAAACTCCTGGAATAAACACTGTACTCAATCTCACTAATGGAAATTTGTGAGGTGACCTCTATAGACTGAATATAGTGTTTGCCTCTACATCTGGTTGTCTTGCAGTTGTAATGGGATTTACCTAGACACCCAGACAGACTGAATACGTGCCTGAAGACGAACTTACCTGAGGTAACTTCCATCACTCTGCAATCTTATTTGGTTTTAGAGTGAGCCCTTCATTGCTGCAGTATGATTTGCTTTTTAGTTAGTTTTTAAGTCAGCAAGTTAAAAGAAAACGCTGCAATTCCCAGTGATACTGAGCTTTTCACTGCAGTCAAGCACCAGATTTGGCCAGGCTGCCAGCTCTGCTCAGTTAGTTGACAACCTGGTTAGTGGCAGAGCCACTGAATACATTGATCATCACAGGTCATCTCTAATCTGGAGACCCAGAATGGCAGGTCCCTTGAAGGCTACTTGTGGCCCAGTAGAAACGGAATGTTTAGTTTAGTTTAGTTTAGAGATACAGCACTGAAACAGGCCCTTCGGCCCATCGAGTCTGTGCCGACCATCAACCACCCACTTATACTAATCCTACACTAATCCCATATTCCTACCACATCCCCACCTGTCCCTATATTTCCCTCCCACCTACCTACACTAGGGGCAATTTTTAACGGCCAATTTACCTACCAACCTGCAAGTCTTTTGGCTGTGGGAGGAAACCGGAGCACCCGGAGGAAACCCACGCAGACACAGGGAGAACTTGCAAACTCCACACAGGCAGTACCCAGAATTGAACCCGGGTCGCTGGAGCTGTGAGGCTGCAGTGCTAACCACTGCGCCACTGTGCCGCCCAAATATCTTCCTTCAGGTAAGAAATATCTGAAATGGCTTTTTTTTTTTAAGTACGGTCCTCCAAGTTGAGATGAGGAGTAATCTATACTGAAAATCAGAAGTGGGCACAATAGCATGGGCAAACCGGACTGGAAACAATATACTGAATACTTCTGGAAAACGGACACCTACAGGTAAACACTGTGACTTCTATGCGACCTTCCGAGGAGCCTGCAGCATTGGTTCCCACACACAGGTAGATACCAGCTTGGGCAGCAGTGATTGAAGGGATAATAAGTGTCCCAATATCTGTCCGTTCAATCTTGGCCTGGAAAAGATTAAAAGCAATATACATCACATTGCATTCTGTTGGTGCATTTGTATCTATAACGTATGAGGAATCTTAGATTTCTGGGCACTGCTTGTCAACATTTTCCATTATAAATGTCTATGTCTACAAGTATAATGGTAACTGGCTATCAGTGAATCCATTGCGGGGAAGAGTATAATTGTACCATGTCAAGTTTACATCCACTATTTTCATTATAACTGTGGACTTAGTGGATTTGTAATGGAAATATAACAATGACATTGAGAGAGTTGAAAATTCGGGACTGAAGTCAGGACTGTGCGTCAATTATCTCCGAACTCTAATCCTGCTTCACCAGAAGATTGCACGTAGTCTTGACTTTCCGACTGGTACTGGCGATTTCTTTTGCCTTTTGTTTGGTTAGAAGAGCAGTAACTCCATGCGTTTTCATGCAGGGGATATGCAACGCCTGCAAAAACTCAAGTATGTTCCCCAATAGATTTGGCTATGGCTGAGCAGTGTAAAATCTGACTGGAATATTTGTAGGGCAATTCCAAACATTCTCTCTGTCTTTATTCCTTCTCGTGGTCACATGCCACTCATGTCAAGAGAACAGCTTCGCCTGTCTCCTGGTCTCTGCCGGTCCTATTCTGTAACAAGAAGTAGTGGTGCATTTCCCTCTGTGGCTTCTAACACCCTGCGGGGAAGCATCTGCTTCTCTCCCACCCAAACCTTAACAGCCCAACGAAGATGAGCAGCTCAGGAGATGGCGAGTTGTAGCCGCAAGCTTACACCTCATCATTTTGTAGGACAGCTCACTGGGAGAGGAACAGCCACAAGATACAGAGGGAGTGTCACCTCACACTTCTGATAACAGATTGCAGTAGATTTGAGCCTTTAAGAATAGCAATGGTGCACACGTACAGTACCCACAATGGCAACAGGCAAACTCTGTTGTGATGCTTTCAACAGTACTGGATCTGATTGGGGTCAGTACAATCTTCGAATGCGAGAACTTACCATGTTCATTTACAATTTGTTCTCCCAGTAATGGCAAATCTGCATGAGATAGTCAGCATCATAGCAAACACATATTGTACTGCAAGCACAAGCTTTTGATTATCTATCTTAATGTCTCCTTCTGTGGCTCACTGTCTAGATTCATCAGATTACGTTCCTGTGATGTGCCTTGGAACATTTTATTATGTTAAAGGTGCTATATAAATATAAGTTGTTGTTGAGGACACCTCACTTCCATCTGCTACCTTCCTTGAGATTTCAACCAAGATCATGTGAACAATTTTATTGCAAATTGACCGGGATTTGATGCAATCTGATATATGAAGATCCCAAGAACAATCAGAACTCTCCTATCCCATCATTTTTCACTTATTGGTAACTGCAAAGAAGATGCAGCGAACTGCTGCAGTCGAGCAAATTTGTTCAGTAACAGGCAGTCCTTTGGCAAACCTGTTTGTAAGTGTCACATACTTTGATAAAAGAAAACAGAGCAAAATGTTTCAAAAGCTGCAAACAACAGTTAGCACTCAAACGTTAATGGGTTATTTCACATTATTAATGCAGAAATGCATTTAAACTGCACTATTTCACCAGCCACCAGGGGATGCAATTGCCAAGGGCTGAAACACCAAGTCAAGGATTTACAAAACAGCAGTTTGGAAGTTGCTTTGCATCAGATAATCCTGGGCTTGACACAAACAGTCAACATCTTAAAATGTTCCAGCCACTTCTCCTATTTTTATAAGTTTATTTTTATTCCAGCGCTGTTCCCTCTGCCGTGCAATGCAGATGCAGCTGGATTATTCCCAACCATCTGGAAAGAAAGGACTCGTAAGTTCAAGAAAGAATTTATGTTGGACTTTTCATGACCTCAGGTTATGTCAAAGCGCTTTACGGCGGGGTCATACAGACTCAATCCTCAGCTCAATCCCTAATCTACAAGTGGGGAGTTCCAGAGGGAGCAGGACCCAGGCAGCTGAAGGATCTGTCACCAACAGTGGGACAAAAAGAAGGACTGGTGGAGTCAGAGGAAGAGAAGAATCAGGAAGGGTTGCAGCCGTTTGCAGAGATAGGGAGTGATTAACAGATGACAATAGGGATTTCGAATTCAATGCATTGATGGGAAGCCAGTGCAGGAAAAAAGGGTGAGGGGCAAGTGGGACTTTCAGAGGGATTAGATGTGGCTAGATGAGTTAATGGAGGGTGAGGGATGGAAGGCATTAGAGTACTTATACTTGGAGATGACAAAGGCTTGCATGAGGGGTTCTGCAGCGGAATTTCTGAAGTAGGGGCGGATGTGAGAAACATTGCTGAGCTGGAAATAAGTAGTCTTGGCGACAGATAGAATGTGGGGTTTACAGTTCAGCTCAGGGGCGAGTGGGACATCAAGGTTATAAACTGTCTAAACCACACGATTGTGAGAAGGGCAACTTTAAGATCTTACCACAGGGGCATCAATAGTTGAGGTGGTCTTATTGTCAAAGAATGCTGAGTTTTTTGGCCACCAAGGTAACGGATTATTTGTAAAACGGGGACAACTGTGATGATCTGCTGGAGCTACCATAGGAATAACACAAAGTTCCACCACAATCAATCTCAGAGGTGGAAAGATAGAAGTTACATTATAAATGCACCTTCGCCTGGCCTCAGAATGTCTTAAAGTACATCACATTGAATGAATTCATTTTTTTGTGATACTGTTGCTTTGCAGACAAACACGGCGGTCAATTTGTGCACAGCAAGACCCCACAACACAGACAGGGTGAAGGACCTATTCTTGCAGCTTCTGGTGCTGCTGAGTTGAGAAGCGTTGCGTAGAAAAGTAAAATTGGGCCAGTTTTATGTTGTGGGGAAAAGCTCCTTTTTAAGTGCTGTACTTCTGTTAAATTCTTTACCACTGTGTTTCACTTCTGTCCCATCAGTGCATTTTGAACATTCACCTTAGAAAGTTCCAAACATTAGCCTCACCATTTCAAGATAAAAAGTGGTTTCCACGTGTTTACTGACTGAAATTGTTTTGTAACAGCCGCCTGTCAAGCCCAGAGGGAAACTCTTCCTTTGAGACTACGAACAGGAGGGGAGCATCGACATTTGGAAGGCCAAATACAGAAAACATAGCGGGGGGGAGGCAGTGGCGTAGTGGTAATGTCACTGAATTAGTAATCCAGAGGCCCAGGCTAATGCCCTGGGTTCAAATCCCACCACTGGAATTTAAAATCATAAAATAAAAATAAATGAATAAATAAAAAAAAAATCTGGAATTCAACGCTAGTCTCACTTCATGGCACCATTACAATTATCGATTGTCGCAAAAACCTATCTGGTTCACTAATGTCCTTTAGGGAAGGAAATCTACTGTCCTTACCTGGTCTGGCCTACATGTGACTCCAGACCCACAGCAATGTGGTTGACTCTTAACTGCCCTCCGAAATGGCCTAGCAAGCTACTCAGTTGTAAAGGGTAATTAGGGATGGGCAACACCAGCAATGCCCACATCCCATGAAAGAATAAAAAAACCTAGTCTAGTAGTAAGGTAAAAAAAATCAAAAAGGCTAATGGAATGTTGGCCTTTATCTCAAGGGGTTGGAACATAAAAGTGGGGGGGGGGGGGGGGGGGAAGTTATGCTTCAGCCACATAGTGTGATGGACAGACTGCGTCTAGAGTGTTTCACTCAGTGCTGGGCACCACCCCTCTGGAAGGATATATTGGCTATGGAAAGGGTGCAGTGCAGATTCACCAGAATGATACCCGGGATTAAAGGGTTAAATTATGAGGACAGGTTGCATAAACTTTGCTTCCCATGAGTATAGAAGTTTGAGGCGAGATTTGATCGAGGTGTTTAAAATGTTAAAAAGATTCGATAGAGTAGATAAGAGAAACTGTTTCTCTGCTGGGCGTCCTGAGGGGCTGAATGGCCTACCCCTGTTCCTGTATTCCCAATTTGTTCTGAGCGAGTGAGGTCGCTGTTGTTCATGAAAAGCATTTACCTCTGTAAACCTATTCGTCAGAAACAGCTGATGTGCTAGTCAGGTATAAAGTAGCAGAGGATCGCAGGTGCTCCTTCCTCTCCAGTCGGGATCTGCTGAACTCGAGTGAAAGGACACTCTGGAGGTAGGAGTGGGAGATCAGGCGCGAATGAAAGGACACTCTGGAGGTAGGAGTGGGAGATCAGGCGCAAGTGAAAGGACACTCTGGAGATAGGAGTGGGAGATCAGGCCTGAGTGAAAGGACACTCTGGAGGTAGGAGTGGGAGATCAGGCGCGAGTGAAAGGACACTCTGGAGGTAGGAGTGGGAGATCAGGCGCAAGTGAAAGGACACTCTGGAGATAGGAGTGGGAGATCAGGCGCGAGTGAAAGGACACTCTGGAGGTAGGAGTGGGAGATCAGGCGCGAGTGAAAGGACACTCTGGAGGTAGGAGTGGGAGATCAGGCACGAGTGAAAGGACACTCTGGAGGTAGGAGTGGGAGATCAGGCCCGAGTGAAAGTACACTCTGGAGGTAGGAGTGGGAGATCAGGCGCGAGTGAAAGGACACTCTGGAGGTAGGAGTGGGAGATCAGGCACGAGTGAAAGGACACTCTGGAGGTAGGAGTGGGAGATCAGGCACGAGTGAAAGGACACTCTGGAGGTAGGAGTGGGAGACCAGGCGCGAGTGAAAGGACACTCTGGAGGTAGGAGTGGGAGATCAGGCCCGAGTGAAAGGACACTCTGGAGGTAGGAATGGGAGATCAGGCGCGAGTGAAAGGACACTCTGGAGGTAGGAGTGGGAGATCAGGCGCGAGTGAAAGGATACTCTGGAGGTAGGAGTGGGAGATCAGGCGCGAGTGAAAGGATACTCTGGAGGTAGGAGTGGGAGATCAGGCCCGAGTGAAAGGACACTCTGGAGGTAGGAATGGGAGATCAGGCGCGAGTGAAAGGACACTCTGGAGGTAGGAGTGGGAGATCAGGCCTGAGGTTTAGTCAGGTCGCATTGAGGTAATCGCGATGTCTGCTTTTGGTGGAATGTGATTGGTTAAGCGATGACCAATCAGGAAGAGACAAATTACTTTAAAGACACTAAAACATTATGTTGCTAAAAGACAACTTCCAAACAGCTCTACAGAGATTAGGAGTCATCAAATTTGGCCAAGATTTTATAACAAATTTTTATGAAATTGAAGAGGTAATGCTGAAACAGGCACTTGCCTGAATCCACAATGATGCTATAATTAAACAGAAAAACCTCCATAAAACTATTGAAAGTCATTTAACACACACACATACATGCACATTATTTAGTACCTGAGAGCTCAAGTGACAAACACAGCACTTCAATGAGGTCTTTATAACATCATTTTCCTTTGCATACAGAGTGTGGTTAAAAGTCATGGGAGTGCAGTTCTCACCAAACTGATATCAATGAATTCATCTCTCTCGTGAATGTTCCACAGAGAGGTGACACTGCATCAAACCAATAGATTTGTCATGGCATGTCCTCAATCACAACTCCAAGGCTCATTCTTACAGTGCACACACACAGGGCCCCACAAGTATTAGGAATATTACATTGCAAAACAAATTGCTTTCAGGCCATTCCACTTGGTATCTCAGATGGGCGAGACTCCATGGTTGAATAAATGTTGACTGAAATCAGGCTCAAGTCTGACTTATTTGAAGCCACACTTTGGTTTAAGTATGCAACAAATTCAAACGTTACTCACTTTTAAAAAGAATCACAGTTTTATATATTTAGATGGAGATTGCAATTCATCCTGCTGATTCAGGTTATGAATCCGACGTCTACCATTTGTGTATGGGGCTTCTGTATTTGTGGGGATGTAGGCCTTGGAGAGGGTGCAGAGCTGATTTACTAGAGTGGTACCAGAGCTGCAGGACTTCAGTTACGTGGAGAGACTGGAGAAGCTGGGATTGTTCTTAAGGGGAGATTTAATAGAGGTGCTCAAAATTATGAAGGATTTGGAAAGAATAAATAAGGAGAAACTGTTTCCATAGGCAGAAGGGTCAGTAACCAGGGGACACAGATTTCAGGTGTTTGGCAAAAGAGCAGAGGGGAGAGGAGGAGAATTGTTTTGTTTTACAGCAGATGATGATGATCTGGAATGCACTGCCTGATAGGGTGGGGGAAGCAGATTTAACGGTAACTTTCAAAAGGGAATTGGATAAATATTTGAAAAGGAAAAATTTTACAAAGAAGGAGCAAGGGAGTGGGACTAATTGGATAGCTCCTTCAAAGAGTTGGCATAAGCACCATGGGCTGAATGGCCTCCTTCGGTGCTGTAAGATTCCATGAAACTATCTGTTAAAAAAGTTTAGTTGCCTAACTATTTTCACCAGGATGAAAAGTCAATTTGAATGATTTGTCATGTCGAATGATCTGAAGTTTGGTATAATGACAAATTCAGAATGGGAACGAGGTTTAAAGTTTATTCTAAAGGAAGTGATGCTCGACTTAAAGAATCGTGAGTCATACTGTGGTATGAAAGGTGCATTTACACTACTTCATTAGTGTTGGTGCACCCTGGAATCAAGACTGGCTTGATCTGAGAGTGAAGTGAAGCAAGACTCCCTCCTCTGAGGTAACTCCTTCATATCAATGTTTGCGATGTAAATGCATCCTCAGATTTGCAAGACCTACAATGCTGTTGCTTACACTGTTCAGGGTGATATCTGTGCAGGTTCACACAGTTTAAATCAACCCGTTCTAGCAGACATCACCTCATTGCTGATGTTATGCCATTGGCTCTCAGTCTGGCAACACCCCGATTTTAAATTTCTCATCCTTACTTTCACACCTGCTGCACACCTCCATGGCCTTGCCCCTGCCTATCTCTGTAATCTCTTCCAGCCCCACAACCCTCCAAGATATCTGCGCTCCTCTAATTCTGGCCTCTTGTGCATCCTTGATTTTAATTACTGCACCGCTGGTGGCCGTGCTTTCAGCTGCCTACGTCCTGAGGTCTGGCATTCTCTCCCTAAGCTCTCTGGCTCTCTCTCCATAAGACTAACCTTAAGAGTGATCTCTTTGATCAAGCTTTTGGTCACCTGTCCCAATATGTGGCTTGAAGCCAAATTTTGTCTGATGACACTCCTGTGAAGTGCGGTGGAACCTTTTACTACTTTAAGGTGCTTTCTAAATGCAAGTTGTTGTTGGTATTACTGGCGTTGAGGACTTGGCTGCAGTTTTATATTCTGGCTCCTTCAAAATGATTTCATACAAGTTGGAAACCAACCCACAGAGGGACAAGCCAGTGTGGGACCGGAATGTGCACAGAAACAAGCAGTTGATCAGTTAGGAATGAGAATTATTTTTAATTTGGCAAAGGTAAAATTGAAGGAAAAAACAGAGATGTTCTGGAATGGGAAAGAGTCAGTACTTTCAGAGCGTATGAATGTTTTGTAGTATTAATGCAGTGAAACAACCAAGTCTGAGCCTGAGTTTCCAAGTACAGAGGTCTGCTGTCCTGGACATCTGCTGCAAACCTACGACTGCCCTAGACACCTGTCTCACACCAGCCACTGCCCTGCTTGTAATGGAATGGCCTGAAAGCCAGCGGGTCAGTAGTTGCTCAGCAAGCTCCAGTGCCCAGACACAGGCAGCTACCTGCAGCTCTTGGATACGTCTCTGGAAAACATGAGCATTGTTGCCAATTCCCATCGGAAAGAAACCAAATAAGGACATAGCCTGGACAGGGAGAAGAGAAGAGTGCAAACAGCAAAGCAAGATCAGACACACGCAGTACATCACTGATGGAAGACTTGTATTATTGCAGTGTTGCTAAGAGACCCATTTAACAATGGAAGGTTGATTTTGTCTGAAAGTTTATCTTCTAAAGTTCCCTCAGTAACACCTCCCACTTCCTTCTTTAGATTTGTCAAAGTCACACTGCTTCCCTATTTTCTATCTAACCCAGAGTCATGGATGGACCCTCAGCACAGAACCCCTAATCATCTCTCCAAACCTTGACTTTATTCAGCAGTTCACAAGACAAAGCTGGCATGTGGGAGTGTAATTCAGAGGCAGCTCTAGCACTGACTCAAACATCATGGTCAGAAATGAGAAACACGCAGTTACCTTGGCGGAATTGATTATAAAACTATCTGTACAATTATGAATGTTGCTTGGGGTTGGTAAATATACCAAGTAGTTTACTACTGTAAAGGAAGATCCCAGATCAAGTGCCTAACTTGCGTTGAATTGCCCAATCTGAGACACTTGGCATTGGGCAGGATGGAAGGAGGGTACAACTAGCTTCCAGCACTATCAGGTTAAGACTGGGCTGGGAGCGTAAAGTTAGAGAAAGCTCCCTTAACTGACTGTTACCCTATCACTCCTGCTGGAAAGTGTGCCTATGGTCGTTTGATGATAATAGGATTGGCTTGGCTCATCAGGGATGCCTCATTTAGCCAGATAGCTCACTGATACATGATCAGTGGCCACATAGGAAAGTTCCAGGGAGTCAGTGTCCATGGTACCAGGCAGGACAGGATGGGAAAGAGGAAGAAAATGTGGGAGAGAGAATGATAAGCAAGCAACAGTCGTCTTCCTAAGTTGAGAGTGGGCCATTCTTATGGTGTTGAACAGTCTATGTCTTGTGTGGTTCCTGCAGCTTTTCAAGCATGGGGAGAAGCAGCAAAACACTCTGGGGTTTATTCTATGACCCAGTGCTCCTAGTGAAGGCATTTGTGAAAGTGAAGGTGTACCACCGTTGTTTTCCCATTTGTTGCCTTATTGACAGCAAATCATGGGCTGTGCACCTGTGATTTCCTCAGATGTGCGCGCTGGGCAGACTGTCTGATCTCAGAATCTCTCCATTTCTACTGCCTGTTCTTGGGTAGATTGGGATGAATGAGTATTACCTTCCCAAAGGTGGTAATGAGTGAAATGTTTACTAATGAAAACATTTTCATCAGAGAATGTAATTTTTTTATTCTGCATCTTCCTAAGTTCTGACCCAGCTATATCAAAGGATTAACATACAGCACTAAATTTTCAGAGAAATGTTAAATTATTGTGAAATCCAGAGTATGTCTTACATACTCCAACTTCCTACTGCTGTTAGAGAAATTATAATCACAGCAATATCGAAGTTGCCTCTCTGTATTTGGAGAATATATATCGTCATGGACCTGTAATTATTTTTCTCCTCGGATTAAAAACAGTGTGTGTGCCTTTAAGACTTTGTTAAAAACAGTGCATCTTTAAGGGAGAGAACATTCTGGAATTCCTGAGACACAGTGTTGCCTTGGGCAACAAAAAGGAGAGAGAGGTCACATGATGTAACATTTTCACTTTGTGTGTAGAGCTGACAGGGACCGGTCTGAACCAGTTTTGCTCTGACAGACTTTCCAGCGAGGCGTGCTGAAGGAAAAGAGGTGTTTTATTCTCTCTCCGCAAAACATTCTACAGGGTGCTACAAACCAAGCTAATTTCCTCAGTAAAGAAGAAAAGTTTTTCTTTCTCAAGAAATTATTTGTACTGCTGTGCTCATCATTCAAAGGACTGTTTAATGCTTGCTACAGCTGAAGAGTTGAATGCCTATTTACTGAAGGACTATTTTTATCAAATCCGGATGAAGACTTCGAGTGACCTTTGACCATTTCCACATTGGAAGACGTCATCTATCAGGAATGTAACCTACAAAAACTTGCTTATTTTATTTATTCTAAAGAGACAGCTAATTTTTTTTAAAACTCCACTTTTAAAACCGGACTACTGTTATTTTTGAATGTATGTGCGTGAATGCGGGAGTTAGATTAAAATAAGAAGTTATAAGCTCTTTAGACCTAGGTTTATCTTAATAGTGTTTAAGATTTAGTTTTTGATAAATAGTTGATTTGTTGTTGTCTAAAGATACCTGGTTTGGTCGGTTTCATTCTGGGGTTACTAGAGTGTTTAATTTGGCTGTTTTCTGATTGGTTGTGAAAGCTTAATAATATGCTGTGACCTGTGGAGTGACGGGACTGAATTAACAGTGCATTGCTCCCACCGCGGTCGTAACAATATATAAAACAAAAATCGCACAAAGTGCAGCTTCCACACAACTAACCCAATAGTATTAGTTATGAAGAAGCTGTGGATCCTTGGGCTCAGGTTTGTGCCTAGGTCTCCATTTCTTAGCCGATCAAGCCCCACACCAATGTAGTTGACTTTTAACTTTGAAATAGTCCAGCAAGCCACTCAGTTGTATTAGCACCTCTCAAGGCAATAGATGTGGCAATAAATGCCAGCCTTGACAGTGGTGACCCTGAGAATTAATTAGAATTTTTTTAAAAAGAGACTTTAATTAACCAGTGCCACAATGAGCCGGTTCAGCCAATTAGGAGGAGCTGATTTGATCCAATCAGTAGTTGGCATAATTGGGCGGCACAGTGGTTAGCACCACAGCCTCACAGCTCCAGCGATCCGGGTTCGGTTCTGGGTACTGCCTGTGTGGAGTTTGCAAGTTCTCCCTGTGACCGCGTGGGTTTCCGCCGGGTGCTCCGGTTTCCTCCCACAAGCCAAAAGACTTGCAGGTTGATGGGTAAATTGGCCATTGTAAATTGCCCTTAGTGTAGGTAGGTGGTAGGAGAATGGTGGGGATGTGGTAGGGAATATGGGATTAATGTAGGATTAGTATAAATGGGTGGTTGTTGGTCGGCACAGACTCGGTGGGCCGAAGGGCCTGTTTCAGTGCTGTATCTCTAAATAAATAAATAATTGTTCTCCAACTTTCTTTGTGTGGAATTTAAATTTATTCAAAAAAAGATTTCAAATCTGCACAGAATCATCATTGATGAGAAGGTTCAGGCTGAGCAGGTAGTGTCTGATGTGCATTTGTGAACTGATTGCTTCAGATATAAACAATATTTTGTCATTCCCATCACTCTACCAGTGGCAGTGAAAGTTCCAGCTGTTTGGGACTTCTTTCCCCACTGGATGTTTTCTGGCCCTCACTGCTGCTACCAGCACATCTGTTCCTGAAAATTGGGGTTTCTGCTTTGTTGGAAAATTCTACACCCAATTTCATAAGCAAAATTGGGACAGGGAATCTTCATATCTTAGTAAGCAAAGATTTAATTTTCAGACTGGCACTGAACTGGTATTACTGCTGTTGGTATGGTTCGGGGGTTTAAACGGTCTGAGCAGCAGGAATTTTGGGTCATCATGGTGGAGATTCTGTGGAGAGTGTTGGGCAAATTGTGTCTCAAAATAAAATCTATCAAAAACGCAATTCACTCACAAACTGGAATATAACCCTTCTCCAGCGTGGAAAGTCATAAAACCCTAAGAAGTAATTGTCAAAAGTTTGAATTTTCTTATTTCGGTAATTACATTTACATAGCATTTATACATTATACTCACACTCTCACTCTTATTTGGTTCCACAACCTTTGGTGGAGGAATTCATTTTTTATTTGATCTATTCTTCGGTGCTCTTTGCAACTGATCTATAAATCATTGGATAAAACAGTTACGTCGCCCTGGTATAATGCCAACAACCGTTGGTCAATGGTGGCAACGTACCAGTAAAGCTGGTGGGATCCATGGGAAGACAAAAAGAATGGTTCCATCAGGCACAGCAGAACAACCTATTTATATCACAAGTGGCAAAATTAAAATCGCACTGTATCCAGAGATGATTGGAGTTGCCCTCATTTCACATCAAAATTAAGACACGGTCATCTGACTAACTCAATAGCATTCTCCAGGATTTTGAGTGCACCTTGTAAGTGAATAAGGTCAGTGGTACCTGCAGTGGTAGTTCTCCTCCATGCTTCTTCCAAGAGAGCATCGGTGAAGGCTGCCCTCCTGCTCGACAGTACAACCTAACAGTATCGCCCTCTGGGACCTCTATCCGCTGTGGACTGACCTGTACCTGAGGCAGGTTACCGCTACCTACAGAGACAAGTAGGACACATTGAACTTCAAAATTCAAATATACCAATTGATATTGAGCAAGAATCACCATTCTTGGAAATTAAAGGTTTAAAACAAGAAAGGCTGGCAGTTCTTCCAAACAAACGACCACTAAATCATAAAATGATTACAACAAAGGCGGCGGCCATTTAGCCCATCGTGTCTGTGCCAGCTTTCTCGAGAGTAACTCAGTTAGTCCCACTCCCTTGCCTTTTTCCTGTAGCCCTGCAATCATTTCCCTCCAGATAATTATACAATTCCCTTTTGAAAGTCACAATTGAATCTGGCACCACCACACTGTCAGGCAGTGTTTTCCCAATCCTAACCACTCGCTGTGAACAAAGCTTTTCCTCATGTCACTGTTGGTTCTTTTGCCAATCACTTTAATTTAGTGTACTCTGGTTCTTGACACTTGCACCAATGAGAAACAGTTTCTCCCTATCTACTCTGTCCAGACCCCTCATGATTTTGAACACCTCTATCAAATCTCCTCTAAATCTTCCCTTCTCGAAGGAGAACAACCCCAGCTTCTCCAGTCTATTCTCATATCTAAAGTCCCTCATCTCCGCAACTAATCTTGTAAATCTTTTTTGCATCCTCTCCAGTGCTTTTATATTCTTCCTGAAGTGTGGTGCCAGGAATTGGACCCAATACTCCAGTTGCGGCAGCACCAGTGTTTTATAAAGGTTCACCCATAACTTCCTTGCTTTTGTACTCTTATGCCTCTATTTATAAATCCCAGGATCCGGTATCCTTATTTACTGCTTTCTCAATCTGTTCTGTCACCTTCCATGATTTGCAACTTACAAATTCTTCGATTACTTCAGCCTGGTGCATTTTGATTACAGTAATTTTTGTTTCCAATTTTTAAAGACAGGTAAATTCTAAAATGTACAATTATACATGACAGGTTTGATGTCTCTCTTTTAGTTCAACTTATGTACAAATGTAGAAAAGTATAAAACTGGAGGTACTCTGAAGTCCTTTTAAACATTTGGCATCTCAAAAAAGAGACATGTGGCCTCCTTGAAGCCTGTTACATGTAGGAACTTATTTAATATTTGTGAAGGAGTCAGTACCACAGAGGAACACACAAAACACAATAAGCTCAAACTCAAATGAGTCATTGAGAAATGGGAGAAACTTTCATTGAAGGAGGTTGGGCCACATTGAAAGCATAAGGAAGATAACACCCAAATTAGCTTTTCTGCATTTTCAATGCTCATAAACAGATGAAATGTATCAATTCTAAATAGCAAAATTTAGAGACAAGCTTAGACCAGAAAATTACAAAAGCTGCCTTACCAATAGAGTCAAGGCAGTCCATTGTTTATTGACCCAAGACTTGGCCAGAAAAATTAAAATAAGCCTTCACCCGACTTTGCAGTAAGAAGGGCGGCACAGTGGCGCAGTGGTTAGCACCGCCGCCTCACAGCTCCAGGGACCCGGGTTCGATTCCGGGTACTGCCTGTGTGGAGTTTGCAAGTTCTCCCTGTGGCTGCGTGGGTTTTCTCCGGGTGCTCCGGTTTCCTCCCACAAGCCAAAAGACTTGCAGGTTGATAGGTAAATTGGCCATTATAAAATTGTCACTAGTATAGGTAGGCGGTAGGGAAATATAGGGACAGGTGGGGATGTTTGGTAGGAATATGGGATTAGTGTAGGATTAGTATAAATGGGTGGTTGATGTTCGGCACAGACTCGGTGGGCCGAAGGGCCTGTTTCAGTGCTGTATCTCTAATCTAATCTAATCTAAAAAAACCATAAGGCTAGAGCTAAAGAATAACACATTGTCCAATGTTTATTAACAAATGAATCTGATATCCTTTTCCTATTAACACCTTGACTCACAAAGGTTCTTTTCCATTCACAATGAACATCAAGAACAGAGCTAAATTAAACTGAAGAACTGCTTCCTGGGGAGAGGGGGTGGGAGGGTAGCAGCAGAACAAGAGGAGAAACAGCAAGTTGTGTAAGAAAGCTCGGTTGCGGGGAGATATTGACTGGACAAATCAGATTGGCAGAGGTAACACGGAAGACGAATTTGTGGAGCGCATCAGGGATTGTTACTAAGAGCAATACGTTGCCGAACCTACCCGGGAACAGGCTATTTTAGATCTAGTAATGTGTAATGAGGTCAGATAAAGAAGAGATATTGTAGTTAAGGAACCTCTAGGGGTAGCGATCACAACATGGTAGAATTTCAAATTCAGTTTGAGGGCGAGCAAGTCAGATCTCAAACCAGTGGCTTCAACTTAAACAAAAGCAATTACAGAGGTATGAACAAAGAGTTGTCTAAAGTGGCCTGGGAAAATAGACTAAGGGGAAGGTCAGTGGATCAGCAGTGGCAGACATTTAAGCAGATGTTTCATAATGCTCAGCAAAAATTAATCCTGGTCAAAAAGAAGGACTTGACGAGAAGGATGAACACCTGTTGTTAACAAAGGCGGTCAAGGAGAGTATCCAATCAAAAATTAAGGCATACAAAGCGGCGAAAACTAGTGGTAGGCTTGAGGATTGGGAATTTTTTTTTTTTTTAGAAACGAGCAGCGGATGACTAAAAAGCTAATAAAGAGGGAGAACATTGATTATGAAAGTAAATTAGCAAGAAATATAAAAACCAACAGCTAGAGCTTCTACAGGTATATAAAAAGAGAGTAGCTAATGTGAGCGTGGGACCCTTGGAGGATGCGACTGCAGAATTGATAACGGGAAACAGGGGAAATGGCAGAAAATTTAAAACAATATTTTGCAAGATTTTGTAACAGTCTCTTTCATGTGGGACAAAGTATTTGACAAACTAATGGGACTAAAGGCAGCATCCAAGGGTTTTAAAGGAAGTGGCTGCAGAGATAGTGGAGGCATTGGTCAAAATATTCCAGAACTCACTGGATTCCGGGAGGGTCCCAGCAGAGAGGGAGACAAAAAGCAGGAAACTATAGGCCAGTCAGCCTAACATCGGTCATTGGGAAAATGCTGGAGTCCATTATTAAGGAAGAAATAGCAGGACATTCAGAAAAGCTAAACGCAATCAAACAGAGTCAACATGGTTTTGTGAAAGGAAAATCATGTTTGACAAATTTGCGAGAGTTCTTTGAGGATATAACAAGCAGAGTTGATAAAGGGGAACCGGTAGATGTAGTGTACTGGATTTCCAGAAGGCATTCGATAAGGTGCCACATAAGAGATTATTGCGTAAGATAGGAGCTCACGGTATTGGGGGTAATGTATTAGCATGGATTGAGGATTGGTTAACTCACAGAAGACAGAGAGTCGGGATTAATGGGTCTTTTTCAGGTTGGAAAGACGTAACTAGTGGAATGCCACAAGGATCAGTCCTGCGGTCTGAATTATTTACTATCTATATTATTGACTTGGAGGAGGGGGCAGAGTGTAATATATCCAAATTTGCTGACGATACAAAAATAGGTGGGAGGGCATGTTGTGATGAGGACATAAGGAATCTGCAAGGGGATATAGATAGCTTGAGTGAGTGGGCAAAAACTTGGCAGATGGAGTTTAATGTAGGAAAGTGTGAGGTCATGCACTTTGGTAGGAAGAATCAAAAGGCAGACTATTATTTAAATGGAGAGAGACTCCAAAAAAGTGCTGCACAGAGGGATCTGGGTGTTCTTGTGCATGAAACACAAAACGTTAGCATGCAGGTGCAGCAAGTAATTAACAAGGCAAATGGAATTTTGGCCTTTATTGCTAGGAGGTTGGAGTTTAAAAATAGGGAAGTCTTGTTACAACTGTACAGGGTATTGGTGAGGCCACACCTGGAGTACTGTGTACAGTTTTGGTCCCCGTATTTAAGAAAGGATATACTGGCATTGGAGGCAGTTCAAAAGAGATTCATTAGGCTGATTCCTGGGATGAAGGGGTTGACTTATCAAGAACAGCTAAACAGTTTGGGCCTTTATTCATTACAGTTTAGAAGAATGAGAGGTGATCTTATCGAAACGTACAAAATTCTGAGGGGGCTTGACACAGTAGATGTTGAAAAGATGTTTCCACTAGTGGGGGAATCTCGAACTAGGGGACATAGTTACAGAATAAGGGGACACTCATTTAAAACTGAGATGCGAAGGAATTTCTTCTCTCAGAGGGTAATGAATGACTGGAATTCTCCACCCGAGAGAGTTGTGGAGGCTAAATCACTAAAAGTATTTAAAGAGGAGGTAGATAGATTTTTGAAATATCGGGGAGTTGAGGGCTATGAGGAGCTGGCACGAAAGAGGAGTTGAGGTCTGGGGCAGATCAGCCATGATCTTATTGAATGGCGGGGCAGGTTGGAGGGGCCGAATGGCCTACTTTCTATTTCCTATGTTCTTACTCTCTTATGAGATGAGGTCAACTACTTAAGGGAGGATGAACTGCTGTGGTCAAGGTGTGGAGCACCAATGTAAATATGTTCTTTTCAACTGCATTATAATGTCACTAACTATAGCATTTAGAACAACTTTTCCTTCCAGTTACTGCTAAATATATTCGAAAGTGTGTCCTCTAGACAATGGCCGATTGGATGTTGATGTTGAATGATTACGGCAAGCTGTTGCTGCCTTTACAATTTAGTCGAAAAATTATTCAAATGGATTTTAATCTTCAACCCTGGCCTAATTTTCACTGAACAACCTTTTACCCATCATTTCAGGGCGGTAAAGGCAAAGTACTGAAATTGTATCCCTACTTTGGATTATTGTGGAACTTGGTGATATATAGGACTGAAGTAAAAACAATTAAGGTAGGATTAGGCCATACGGCCCCTCAAATCTGATTTGCCATTCAATTCGATCATGACTGATCTCTGTCTTGACTCCACTTCCCCACCCTATCTCCATTTCCGTCCATTCCCTAAGTGCCCAAAAATCTATTGACGGCAGTCTTGAATATACTCATTGACTGAACCTCTGGGGTAGAAAATTCCAAAGATTTACACCCCTCTAACTGAAGAAATTTCTCTTCATCTCAGTCCTAATTGCCTGACCCCTTATCCTGAGATCATGACCCTGAGTAAAACAGGGGAGATGGTGACGTATTGGTAATGTCACTGGACTAGTAATCCAGAGGCCCAGGCTAATGACTCGGGGACATGGGTTCAAACCGCACCACAGCAGCTAGTGGAATTTAAATTCAATTAATTCATAAATAAAAAGCTGGAATTGAAAGCTAGGCTCAGTAACTGTTTGTTATAAAAACCCATCTGGTTCACTAATGTCCTTTAGGGAAGGAAATCTGCCGTCCTTAACTAGTCTGGCCTACGCGTGACTCCAAACCCACAGCAATGTGGTTGACTCTGAACTGCCCTCTGAAATGGCCTAGCAAGCCACTCGGTTGTCAAGGGCAACTAGGGATGGGCAACAAATGCTGGCCTTGCCCGCGACGTCCACATCCCATGAAAGAATTTTTAAAAATCTACCCTGTCAAACCCTCTAACAATTTTATACATTTCGATGGGATCATTCTTCCAAACTCTAGAGAACATCGACCCATTCTACGCGATCTCTCTTCACAGGACAACCCTCTCATCCCAAAATGATCCGAGCAGCCCCGTCATCGCAACTAATGTTGGTGCAACTTTCAAGTTGTTAGGCTTTTGTTATCTAATTTTCTATTTTTTCCCCTTGGAACCAATGAAAAAAATGACAAAACTACTTCAAATTAATGCCTAATTATGCTTGGAGCCATTTTCAAAATGAAATAACTTCCAATGGAGTATGTCTTTAAACTGTACCAACTATCAAAAAGGTTATGTCATGTTCTACAGTACCCTTCTGAGTGAGTGGTTTATTCAATTGGTTTGTTCATTAAAGGACAAGTGTCAGTCCCAAATTATCCATTCATCAGTGTAAAGCAAATGGTTTCATCTGTTTGCACATCAGAATAGAACTTAACAGTACTTCATAGAAAGATTTAAGAAAATGAATGCCTAGCTTGGTTTTGTGGAATAAATTTAACAAGACCACAAAAAGAGAAGTACGAGAGTAGCAGAGACAGCAAGCAGCATTCTGCACGATACTTTCTGGTGCATTGGCAATTGCTCCACATTAAATCCTCAACTGGCTTCCAGGCTGTGGGTTTTTAAAATAGGATGTTACAGACTGCAAAATGCATGAGGGTTGCCACAGCAACACAAAAGCAGGGCAGGTTGTCCAAAGACAGGAAGGAGGAATGCAGACAGTTTTGGTTATATAATTTAGCTGCATTATGGCAGACAATCCACAAGATCAACAATGCTCATTCCCTTTTATAATGGCTACACCAGATCTAATCAATCCAACATAGACACCTAATCCCCATTTATGTACTGCAGCACTGCCCGACTGCACAAGAATGTTTCTGCAAATGTAGTGATATATCTCTACCCGAGGGATGGGATGGAGGTTAAGTAATGATGTCTTGGCCTCAGTTGGGCATTAGTTCAGTGAAGCCTGCTTATCACATTGTTTTTTGGTAGTAAAACTGTTTTTTTCATATTATTCATTTTGTTCAATTCGTAATGGAGACAATTCCATGTCACATTTATTAAATTTTTACGTGTATCATTGAAATGAATTTAATTATTTGTGTAAAGCCACATTTTCCCTATCTTACTTGCTTTATTTATTCCAACTCTGCAGCCCATATCCTAATTCACACCAAGTGTGCTCGCTGACCGACTGGCCTGGGTCTACTACCACCTTGAATTTAAAATTCCTAACTTTGCATTCAAGTCCCTCCAAGGCCTCAGCCCTCCTCATCTCTCTAACCTCCTCTAGCCCCACCACTCTCAGAGATCTCTGCAATTCCTCCCAATTCTGCCCTCTTGTGCAATCCACACTTCCTTCAGCCATCATTGGCAGTCATACCTTCATGTGTCTGGGTCCAAGGCTCTGGAAATCCATCCCTAAATTTCACATCTCCTTTATGATGCTCCTTAAAATCTCTCTCTCTCTTTGATCAAGCATTTGGTCACCTTTCTCAATATCTCTTAATGTGGCTTGTGTCAAATTTTGACTGATACTCATGTCAAGTATCTTAAGACATTTTACTACTTTACAGGTGCCATATAAATGCAAGTTGTAGTTGTTGTTGTTGTATACATGGAAGTGAATAAACCCTTTGATTTGCTTACGCCTATTTTGCAAAATTTCACGTGTTTCAGTTTGTGCTTTCGGCTTTGAATTTTATTTTCAGCATCATCCAAAAAGAATCAGAATTTGAAAGTGGAAATTGTTTTGCCAGCTCACATTTGTCCCTTCTTTATATAAAACAAAGCTTTTCTTTAAAAAAAAAATTAAACAGGGCACAGGCACAGAGCAACAGCTGTTATCATAATGTCAAAATGCCTTCTCAAGGGCAATTAGGAATGGGCAATAAATGCTGGCATAGCCAGTGATGCCCACACCCCATGAATGAATAAATAAAAAAGACTGTGCCCCCAATTAATCTGCTTCTATATCATTGATCTTACTGAATACTGGATATATGTTCCTTGGCAAATAGCAAGGCAATGAGAATAAGCCACAATCGAAGTAGGAGAATGGAGCTTCAGTAGAGTAAGTTACAGAAAAGCAAATACAGCACAAGAGACTGAATGATTCAAAATTATTAGTTTCTTTCATGTGCCTTTGTAAACCCATTTCTGGCCAATTTATTTATTGCATACGTTTAGTATTTAAATTGGAAAGGACAAACAGAACACTCCAGTGCTCACCTAACTGTTGAACCAAATCACGCTTTGTAAAATTGTGGGGGGGGGGGGGGGGGGGGGGGGGAAGGGAGGGGGAGGTGGTGAACATGACTAGAAATGCAGGATGTAAACCTTCTATCATTTTGACTCAAGCCAAGTGGACAAATCTCAAAGAAAATAATTCCTTGAATCTCTTTGTGGTAAAGGGCAGAAATAAATTCGACCAATGGTCATTGATTTATTGAAATTCTTATTTAAGTTCTGTTATATTCTAATTGATCTGGTGAACATCACCAGCAACCCTTAGATTGTAACTGACGCATTTCTTAACAAGTGACCTTTTGGGAATTTGCCAGTGAAAGAGTTGGAACTTTTACAGCGGGTACCCTTCAGTGAGAGGAGCCCAGTTTCTTTCCTGCGCAAGTACATCATCCATTACGTTAACCCCACTTGCTACTGAAAATATACCTGGACTTGATTTTAATTCCATTTAAGTCTTTATAACCATAACCCATAACTCTTTGTTCCCATGTCTTGGCTTAATTGCAGCTAAGGTGATTGTGGCTGCTGTAGAGAGAGAGAGTACACAAGGGCAGAGTACATTGAATGAGTGAGGTGTAAATGTGCGCTATTTCATTTGGGAATTGTGTCCATGATCCAGTCACACAACGCATTTTCCAAACACGCAATATCTCTCCTCCTTAGCTTATAGAGCTCAGAGCACTGTGATCACCTGACTCTGCACAGACCAAGAATTAAACAAAGGGCATTCTTAGTTTGAGTACGGCTCAGTATCCCAGGTGTTGAGCCTTAGGGGAGCTAATCCAAGCTCATTAATTGGTTGCACAGTAAACATGGTTTTCAGGGTGCAGGTAACATGAAGATGGCACGAGTGAAATTTAAATTGGTTCTTACTCTGCACGTAGAGAATGGACGTGTCAGTGTGGTGTCCAGCACTGTTCGAAGCTTTGCAGGAGTACTCTGCTTCATCTGAGCGCTCCACAGCTACAATTCGAAGAAGTCCACCCTGAATTACTGAATTTGGTGAAATAACATTACCTTGGCCTCCTGAAATAAAGAGAAAGCTTGATATAATTGCCATAATAATCACGCTGTGGGCAATATTTTTCCAGTAGTCGGACTAGAAGATAATTTTGGATTTTAACAGGTTGGAAACAGATTAATATGAGGTGTTTAGTAGATATTGCCCATCCTCGCTGCTAATAGAGAAGTTGCCTATGTAAACTTGTCACATTGTAATTACACTTTCAGCCTCCCAGTGGCAGCACTGCACCACTGGTGGAAGGGTATAATTACAGCACAACAGGTTTACACATACACAGGGTGAAATTGGTCTTTGCTAGCAGCACAAAATGGGGTCGTGGCGAATCAGCAGCTGATTTCTCACTGTGCCCGATCTTCTTTCCACTGAAGTTCAGAGACAATAGTTCAAAATATTGGAGAACAGAAGGCTGAGAGGTGATTTGATAGAGGTATTCAAAATCATGAGGGGTCTGGACAGAGTAGATAGAGAGAAACTGTTCCCACTCGTAAAAGGATAGAGAACGAGAGGGCACAAATTTAAAGCATTTGGTGAGAGAAGCAAAAGTGACACGAAGAAAAAACCTTTTCATGCAGCGAGTGGTTCAGGTCTGGAATGCGCTTGCCTGTGAACATGGTGAGGGCAGATTCAATTGAAGCATTCAAATGGGAATTAGACAGTTATATGAGAAGGAAGAATGCGCAGGGTTACAGGGAGAAGGCAGGGGAATGGCACTAAGTGAATTGCACTTTCGGAGAACCGGTGCGGACATGATGGACCGAATGGCCTCCTTCTGCACAGTAACGATTCTGTGATTCTGAAACTCTTTTTGGTGACTTGTTTCCTAGTGTTTCCCAAGTCAATGGAAAATAAAAACTGGCGCAGTGAACAGTCGGCTGCTGATTTGCTACGAGTCCGTCCACTCTGCTGGTGTCGGCCAATTTCACGCCCACAGTTTCCACTCTAAGTGTGCACATAGGGATTTATAGCAGAAATTACCGTCACCTTTTTTAGGCCGATGGAACAAGCACACCGTTCCCATCGCATAGATTGGGGCAACAACCAGCTTCACCTTTTGCAATGCATTTTACAGGGGAAGTTACAAATCTGTTCCACCGCACAATACAACGTATGGGTAAACTGACTTTTGCAAAAACTTTGAGCTTGCATTTCTGGATATAAAAGACAGTCAGACCCCCAAAAGCTTGTTTGTGATCAGCAATTCACACTCTGGTTTGCCAGAATAACAAGGGGCTAAAACAGAGTCGGATTTTGACATTTCTAGCAATTAACAGAAGAGCCTAAAAATTAATGTTACATGACATTCCTCTTCCAGTATTCACTGGACAGTTTATATCAAGAGTTAATGCCTCCACTAATATAGCAGTCACGTGTTTATCCATGAGCAGTGTTTAGACTTGTATCAACTCCTTGGAAATGGCTATGCAAGTTACTGTGTAAATTCATTTCGGAATCTTCAAAAGCTTTCACCCAAACTTCCAATGCGTGCACAAACCTGAACTCTATCAGATTCAGACAGTATGAGGGAGACTGGAATGGCTGATGTGTGGTTGGTTTGTAATCCTGACATTTAGCATGCATTTCCCAGATTTTACTCAGTTGCACTTGTGCTGTGGTCAAGAATAGGTCCGGAAACTTTTAGTTTTTATGTGGTGTGTAAAATTACCGCGTCGGATGATTTTTTAAATAAGAGTCTGTATTACAGAATGTCTCACTGGAATGAAGGGAGCGTTGTGTTTATAATACCAAAGGAGGCTTTGATGATTAGTCCAATCGTAGCTAAAGATGACTGGTTTGCATTCTGGAAACATATAAGATTTCTTTCACCAAAATTGGTCACATTTTGGGCATTTCAAAGCCTCACGCATGGTTACAATACTGGCTTTCCAGTCCTAATTTAATAGCCTTAGGATGAACTTGTATCTTGAAAGATGGAGATTATGACAGATTAAGATGGAGATGAGGAGAAATATTTTCTCTCAGAGGATCGTGAGTCTTTGGAATTCTCTTCCTCAAAAGGCAGTGGAAGCTGAGTCTTTTAATATTTTTAAGGCAGAGGTAGATAGATTCTTGATAAGCAAGGGGGTGAAAAGTTATCAGGGGTAGGTGGAAATGTGGAGTAATCAGTTCAGTCATGAATTTATTGAATGGTGGAGCAGGTTCGAAGGGCCGAATGGCCTACTCCTACTCCTAATTCGTATGTTAATATGATCTGCATGAGCAGTAAAGTGGCAAGTTGGCAATCTGACTCCAGATTGCATTAAGGTTTGAGGTTCCAGACCATTGCCAGTAGGTAATCTTGCTCAGCTTGGGACTTCACATCAGCTGTAGTATGACTCGTTCAGTGCAAAGCCATATTTTAAAAGGTGCCCCCAGATGGTGTAATGTATCTCCTGGGATTGGCAAACCTAGGTTTCAAATGTTTTAGTGAAAAAAATAGAAGCTTTTCCACCAAAATTAGGAATTATCTATCTGGCAAATTGATCTCTACACGTACATTCAAGCACAGCACTCTTTCAACATGAAATCCCGTGTGGGTTACAGTCAGCAGTGTGACTTGTGTCTGCTAGTTGAATGCTACAGATATCAATTTTAAGCAGGCAGATTTACATACTACACATACCCATCCATAAAATTTTCTTCATGAATTTCTAGCCAAGTGAAATGTTTGGGAGTCAGGAGGTGGCAGCATGGGCAGAGGGGGCAGCTCAGAAGAATTCATCCTCTTTTGTATGCTACAAGCTTATCAGTGATGGCTGGATGTGAAAGACAACAGCCTGCCATACTTGGAGAGTAATGAAACAGACTTCAATTTACCACAGGCAATTTTTATCTGTTTCATCAAAACCACCGGGGAGGCCTTGGGAAGTGAAAGGCTTAACCTCAACCAGCTAACTGTCAAGACCAGGTGTCACTGGATGCTGGATTCCACTGGTGATTCTACCAGGACCTGCGAGGTTGCTACAGCTGAGCTGTTAGAAACACAAGCATCTTCCGCGGGCCTTTTGAATCTTGACACAAAAAGGAAGTTCCTTTGCCTCGAAAGGCAACACATTGAACCGGGCTTTGCATTTTAAGAGTTATCAGAATAGCCTTTGATAGCGATTTCTGCTTGATCGCTGAAACAATTCCCAGGGATTGGGATTATTAAAGGTGTTACCTGGACACTCACATGGTAACCTGGTGTCTTAAGACACTTGTGCAGAACAGAAGCTCGGCAGCTGACTTGACCCTTGATTCAGGATTCTCAGTTGTGAACTGTTTTAGCAGTTTAGCTGTGTGAATAATTCCTACATTGTAACAGTGACTACACTTCAGAAATACTTAATTGGCTGCAAAGCACTTTGGAACATCCTGAGGTTGTTAAAGGTGCTACATAAATGCAAGCTCTTTTGTAATCCATGCAAATCAGAGCACCTCTTCATTAACTGCAAAGGTTTGAGCTAACGCGCTATCAACTTGGCCCAGTAGACCTGATGAGTCAGCTGTCTGAATGTTGACATTCGTCGCATTTTGTGGGCTCTGTCTGGTGGAATGTGGGCTTATTCTAGGTGGAGCTTTTTCATTTTCTGAATGCACAAAGCTATAAAGTAGTCTATGCCAGGCTGAGTAAAAGGAAGTTCATCTGCAGCTATGGATAATTCTCAACAGCTCGTTAGACCTAAGTGGAACAGTGACAAGCTGGCCTAGACTCTCCCTGACCATTTTTCTTGGAGGGATGCGAAGCTGAAAATGTGTGGAAATGTTGAAGGTCTTTAAAATGAAGCCTCCACTGGAGTTAAGAAACTCAAACCCAATTTGGCAGTGAGTAAGAGAATGTGTACAAGTCCAAAGGCTGAAGATTATCCTTTCCCTTGCTGTCCTCTACAAAAGCTTAATTCACCTCACCTTCCCCCTTCCTGGAGAAGTCTGGAATTCATCCCTGTTTTTGGATAGATCCATCCTAGCTTTGGCTATCTTTCCCAATTAGCCAAGACCCAGCTGTTACCGAAGAGAAATGAGTGATGGGTACTAGTACTAGATCTGGTGTCACTTTCTCGACAATCTGTATGATGACTGTCATGTGATCAGAGAAGATTATTTTAAAGATATCTGTCACCCTGCTTAGAACAAGATTAGCTGCTTGAAATCGAGTCGTGTAGCGTAGCAGTTATGTTACTGGATTTGTAATGGAGAGGCCTTGACTAACAAACCAGGGAACACAAGTTCAGATACCTTCATGGCAGTATGAGAATTGAAATGCAGTTTAAAAAATCTGACATCCATTAGGGAAGGAAATCTGCTGTCCTGCCCCTGTTTGGCCGATGTGATTCCAGTCCCACACCAACATGGTTAATTCTTAAATGGTCTCTGAAGTGGCCCAGAAGACCATTTAGTTGCATCAAATCAGGGCAACCAGCAATGGACAATAATTGCCACTCTTCTCAGTGACACCCACATCCGAAAAATGAATGTTAAATAAATTATACCTCATGAACTGGGCAGTTTGGATTGGGAGTTACATTTCAGAGGGTCAACAGCTTCTCAGAGTTCGCTGCTTGTACCACCTGCATCTTACTCAAGCACTCTGATATTTTAGTCTCAATTTTTGTTCTTCTAGCAGCACCACTAGAAGGACTATGCAGCACAAAGGCTTTGTTCCTATATTGTGAAGAGGATGAGAGTGTCCCAGATTACCGCACTACCTCCCTCTTGGTCTTTTTAGATAATAATTTAGTTGACTTAATTTCTGAATCATTCCTTGGCCTCAGGCTTGAACTTAAGTCTCTCAGTTGAGAATATGATATTCCAGCATTGCATCTACCAGACTTTGCTGCTAATTCCTTGTAAATCGAGAATGGTTACAGCACAGAAGACGGCCATTTGGCCCTTTGAGTCTGCACCCGCTCTCTGCAAGAGCAATTCAGTTAGTCCCACACCCCACCCTTTCCCCAGAACTCTGCACATTTTTTCTCAACAGATATTTAACCAATTCCCTTTTGAAAGCCACGACTGAATCTGCCGCACCACCACCCTCTCAGGCAGTGCATTTCAGATCCGAACCATTCGCTATGTAAAAAAAAACTCATGTCGTCACTCATTTGTTTGCCAATCACTTTAAATCTGTGTCCTTTTGTGCTCGACCCCTCTGCCGATGGGAACAGTTTCGCTGCACCTCCTCTGTCCAGACCCCTCAAGATTTTGGACACCTCTATCAAATCTCCTCTCAAGCTTCTCTTCTTCAAGGAAAACAACCTCAGCTTCTCCAATCTATCCACATAACTGAAGTCCGTCATCCCTGGAACCATTCTCGTAAATCTTTTCTGCACTCATTCTAAAGCATTCAAATCCTTCCAAAAGTGTGGTGCGTAGAATTGGACACGATACTCTAGTTGATGCCAAACTAATGTTTTATAAAGGCTCATCATAGCTTCCTTGCATTTGTACTTTGTTTTATTTTACTGACACATGACTTTTACCAAACTCCTTATATTAATACGAATTATTCTAAAAAATGGTCAGATTTGAAAGATGACCAACAATAAACCAATTATAACGTTACAATACCAAAAACAAAAATCAATATAACTTTGATGGAACATACCAAACCATTCCAAGGTTGGAGGTGGATTCCCAGTCGCAGTGCATCGAAATTCCACTGTCTGCCCCTGCTTGACTGTTAGGATGGGAGGCTCAATTGTCGCTACAGGTGCTGTTGCTATGGCAAGGCAAAACATAATTTTATTCTACTTAAATATATGAATAATAATACACTGAGGCCATTCGGTTTGTTTGGAATTGTGTGGAAGCTCTTCTCCTACTCTCCAATGTCTTAGAAGGGCCAGGGAATGAGAAAACATGTAAATCCATGAAGTGAGCAACATACTTTAAATAATAAAGAGAAATAGTTCAGTGGCAGACCAGTGGAAAAAAAGGGCACTTTTTAAAATCCTGACATTATCAGACTAGAGTACAGTGATGAGAAGTACAGGGACACAGTAAATGTCACTTCTTTACAGAAGTATTGAATGAAGCCCAACATCAGCACACGTTCTCTTCGACTCAGTGGGTAGACACTATCTCCTAACGACTCAAGGAATCGAAGTAAGGACAGTGATGAAATATAAAGCCTCTTGCAACTACAAGAGGGAACAATATGCCCTCTGTCACTGACAATGTATTGGACTTCAGTTCAGAAATCAAACTGATGTATGAACCAAGATTTGGGTACTTTAACCCTATTTAAATTTTTTTTTTTTAATCAAGTAGTAGCCTATGATTGGGACCCACAGATTCCTTGTTTAAGAACAAGAAATAAAATCTGCTATCATCATTTATCCAATTCAACTCAATTTTATAAATTCAACTGATCTACTGGCAACACACCACATCACATAGACTTTCCATTGTCACTTGCACATGTCTTGCACTGAGAAGGGCAGTGAGGACATTCATTTTTAAAACCATCTTTTTTCTTTCGAAAAGCACAGTTAAAAGAAGCATGAACGGATTCGGAGAGATTCTGGCTGGAATTTAGTGACCCCACTGGGAATGGGCTGGGGGGTGTAAAATCATGTTAGGGGTGGGGGAGGGGGTGCCGTTCTGGTCACTTACCCAACACTGCTACTTTACCAGCTGCAGTGGAGACAAATGGTCTGCCTGCCCAGGCCAATTAAGGCACTTAAGTGCCCAATTAATGTCCACTTAAGGGCCACTACCCACTGGTTGGTATTTTACCAGTGGTGGACGGGCACTTCAGCACCTGAGGAGGCCACCCAGTAATACCTGGTGGCCTCCTGGCAGGCAGGGGGTGGGGGGCTTCCTGATTGGGCACCCTGTGCCCCATCAACAACACGGCCACCCCTGCTAAAACTATACCCCCTGCCTACCCTCCAACCTACCCCCCCCCCAAAACACCGGGGCCTAGTCAATTGTCCCCATGAGCCCCAACCCCGCTTGCCTGTTGCGAAGGCAGTGCAGATCGTGGCTCCTCTCACTGGGTGCAGTCCCAGCAGTGGCCACCACTCCTGGTGGCGCTGCTGGGACTGAAGAGCTGCCAGCCCTCTGATTGACTGGCAGCTCTTGGAGGCGGGACCTCTTGCCTCAGAGGGCCCAGACCAAGGCCAATTAAGGGTCCGGGCCATGCAAAATAACAGCTTGGCTTCCAGACCTGGTGGAGGCGGGATCTCCCCTGACATTACAGCCTCAACGTTAAATTCCAGCCTCTGCGTTTAAAACTGGTCTAATTTGCAGTCCCTGACCAAAATGCCACAGGCAGTCACCCAAATGACTGGCTGGATCTTACGTATTTTCTTAACTTCTCACATGGGTTACTTAGGGAAACAATGGGAACCATTAATTTATCTTTCTTGTTTAAAATAAAGCCAATTGGAAACGTATGGAGAAATCAGGTTATACTCAAAGTCACAGACAGAAAATAATGGACCCCTAATTTTCTTGATTCTTTTGAAGGAGACAAGCTTTCCTTCTTTTTGAAATTCTCTTGAGTCCTCATCAAACAGTATGGGGTCTTCTGCAGTGCACAAATGGCATGCCAGCCCACCCTGAGATTTAGACCTAGGAACAGGAGGAAGATACTCAGCTCTTTAAGCCTGTTCCATTATTCAATTAGATCATGACTGCTCTGCACTGCAACTCCATGAACCCGCTTTTGCTCCATATCATTCGATACACTTACTTAGCAAAATTCTATCACCCTCAGTCTTGAAAATTTCAATTGTCCTAGCATCTGCTTCAATAAAGCACGTTCTCTCTCAAACAATGCACAACTGATTTAGAAATAGCATCAAACACATGCATAGCAAGATCCAGTTGTAGCTTTAACTTGAGTTTTCAAAAATGAATCTATATGTTTTAAGCAGAACTGTTTTTACCCCATTTTTGCTGGGATTACGGGTAACCAGCAGAATCCGCTGACAAGCAGAATACCGTGGCAGTGTTTCCATCAAATGAATTTAAAGTTGGTCCTGAAATTATTGCCTAAATCGAACTATCCCAATTAACAGGTTTCCAATGAACTGAATAATCAGCTTGATTTGTTGGTCCTGGAACCCTCCCTTCTTGCACTGGTTAATTGAACCAGTCAAAGCTGGTGCAGACATAGGACAGAATCCTCCCATTCATTCATTCATTTATTATATTGATGAATGAATTGTTGCTGGAATCAGATCACAAATGCTTTATGAGCCAGATATGCAGTGGTGAGGGATATTGAATTCTACCTCAATCTCTTGTTTCGTTTTTATTTCAAGGTTTTGGAGAGTGATATTGAAGTGGGGTTAACTTTCATACTTGGGCAGTCTTATATTTAAGTTTTTAATATATATATGATCTTATTTTTGCTTCTAGCAAATGTGCCCTTTGTAAATTTTGAGATCAAGGCGAAGGATATTCGCGGTGGAAATGATTCAGGCACCCAGCTTCAGCATTAAGCTTGCAGGTCAGTTGTAGCACAGTTAGATTTAGAGTAGAGTATTCTCTATGCTGCCCAACATTATAATAATGTGACTGCACCAGTGTGACATTTTTCCATTTCCCTCCAGCAGCCTTGCTGAGTGAGACCACCAATTCAGTGCCAATTAGGAGCAGTTTCATACAAGTATGTGCATTGGAATGGTCAAACTCATTTCACACTCAACTTATCACACACGAGACTTCCAAACCATCAGTCTGGGCTATCCCCTACTTCAAACATCCCAATTTCCTTTTCACTTAGTGCCAATCTGGATGTTCTTTCCTTCAAGTTTGCTTTCCAAATTTTCTTTTCCCCAAAATCCCTTTGTCCATATCTCACCCCCACAGCTTTTGGCAGTAATTCTACTGCATTAGCTGTCAACAGAAGATCAATTCCCATTCACAGATACAAATACAAATCTTTACTGAAGCCTGTGACCACACGTCATTATCAGTTTCTCATACTCACATCACTGAGCAAGGTATCTGGAGCTCATGCAATTACATGCATTAAACACAACTGATAGGCTTAAAAAAATGAAACAGTCTGAATATTCACCCTACTTATTGAACAAGCTCCAATGGCACAAAATGGTTTATTATTAAGGACCAAGGTTTAAATAAAGAATCCTGGTCAAACTATTGAGGCCTAAAAGAAGGGGAACATTAAAGGTTTCATTTGACATTACTGAAGGCAAAACTCCACATTATGAATAATTGGGGGCCATCATTCCTCTAAACAATACTCCTGTACTTCTTCATATTCTAAACATAAGTTAGAAGAATCAAATGAGCTGCCTAAAAGAGTAATACAGGTCTGAATCAGGTCAAGTCAGCAGGGTGTCATGACTGTGCCCTTTGAAAAGCTTGACCATTTCCAATTCCTTTAATTCTCTGTGGAATTGATGGATTTTAACATGGGATTTCTGTTCCAGTCGCGGAAAACTACCCAGATCAGACTAGAACATTAATACTGTCATAATATATTTGAACCACTCTTTTAACTGACATCTCTTCAAGGCTCCTTTTTAAAGAGTTTGATTTGCAATTTTTTTGGGCGAAAACATTAAAATGTCAAATGCCAAGAAATAAGAGATATCCAAGAACTAAAGTACCTTTCAAGAAATTCCGTCATTTGCACAAGTCCCCTTTATATGATTAAAAAAAATAAGTTACTTGGCAAAAATGAAACAAAGTTTGGCAATCCGCAATGAACCAAAGTAGTAAATGACCACAAAGTGTTTCTGCATGAAGAATGACTTGACCTTCCTAGCTGTGCCACAGTGATGGTCTGAACCTACAAGACTGATGCAAACTGACAGTCCCAACAAAGCCATTAAGCTGGTTTCGCACTTTCTGTGCCAGCTTGGCAGTAGACGAGTTCAAACAATAATGCTGTCTAACGTAAGGGGAGATAATTCAGAATTCTGGCGCAAGGGCCTGGGATTACAGCCAGCTTTTGAATAAATTCTAGCAATGGTGCAAGAAGTCAGTTTTTGTTATTTATGCTGATGGATGCAATGAAAAGTGAGGACAAACCGTCAACAGTACAATGAGTTAACTCTTCACTCAGCAAGACTGCAAGTTCTCACCCAATTCTCCCACAGTCAGTCTGCTAACAAAAGTCACAGGCTTAGTTTCTGTAACTATTTTAACTTTACATTAATCTAAAGGGTTTCTTTGGAGCCAGACATTAAAATTAAACATTTTTAGGGACTTTGTTTGATGATGACAGTGCTGAGGGGCTCTGTGGAGCAATGTGTGGGATGCATGCAAAACACTCATTGACCTCAATGGGACACAGATTTAAAATAACTATGGAACCCAATACAGCAGGAAAAATGATCAGGAATATAGCACTGTAGTTACCTAATAGAGCCTTGCTGTTTGAACAAAAAGCATTGGGTAAATTAAAATATATTTTAATTTCAAAGCCACAAAGAAAGTTGCATGTTTTCCATTGTTAGCAACATAGGAACAGGAGTTGGCCATTCAGCCCCTCAAGCCTGTTAATGGCATGTAATTAGAGCATTGCTGTTCTGTATCTTCATCCCATTTACCCACCTTGGTTCCATAATCCTTAGTACCCTTACCTGACAAAAATCAATTAATCTCAGTTGTGAAATTTTCAATTGTCCCCCACCCGAGCCTCAACAGCATTTGGTGGAGAGAGTTCCAGATTTCCACAACCATGTGTGTGAAGAAGTGCTTCCTGACATCACCCCTAAATAACCTAACTCTAATTTTAATACAATGCCCTTGTTCTCCTCCACCATTGTTTATGGAATAATAGAGGAATTAGTTTCTCTCTATCTACTCTATTTGATCTGGAGCGCCTCAGTTAGATAACTCCATAATCTTTTATACTCAAGGCAATACAAACCTAGTCTATTTAACTTGTCCTCATAATTTAACCCTGGTACCACTCTGGTGAATCTGCACTGCACCCACTCCAGGGCCAATATATTCCTTGAGGTGTGGTGCCCAGAACAGAACACATTACCCCAGATGCAGGTCTGACCTAAGCTTTATACAATTGTTACATAACTTCCATCCCTTGGCATTCCAGTCCCCCTTGAGAGAAAAATTAACATTCCATTTTTATATTGCTCATGAAGTTCAGTCTTCAACTTGCTTTTCACCAGTATAAATCTATCAATCTGGCAAAGTCTCCTCCTTCTGAAAACCTGCTCTCTAATTCTGCTGTAACAGTTGAACTTGTATTGTCATGTGTACAGTATTATAAATCCCACTCATTGAATTAGTGTTCAGTGGCTTGGGATACAGAATGGCGCTCTCCTTGGACAATACAATGCAGCCTTGCCAGCTTCACACATATCCCATAAACAAATACAAAAAAAAATGTTAAAAATTGCCATCCATTAACAATAAAGCAGATTGACAAATCAAGATGTGCATAAAAAAGTAATCTCATGCATGACCCAACGTGTAGTCTGATATTGAAGCAAATGAATGATTCAGCGAGGTTCATGCACAAAACTGGGGGAAAAAAACATGCATGAATAGGTCACATGAAAATTGTCCAGTCTTCTGTCTGCATGCACTTTTTAAATATCATTCTACAAATGCGTGAGAATTAACTGCACCCAATCAAACATGTCAACTGCATCTGGGATCAAGGACTAATGTTGGTGTACGCACTCCATTTGAAAATAAAGGGATGACTGGCTGACGAGAATCTACTATTTTTGGAATAGTTCTTTAATCTCTTCACCTTGATGGAACCAGTAAAAAACCTCTTCCAAAACACACAGTTTATCACAATAACGTTCATCTGTTAAGAAGGGACAGGACCTACTAAGAAATAGATGAAAGTATCCTTACTTCAAGAAGTCACAGTAAGTGTGGCAGCAAATGGAAATTGCACATTCACAGATGGGGAAAGGGTGAGAATGAGGTGGAAGGACTTGCAGGGCTTTAAAAAAAAAAATGTTTTTATATTGGGGGAGGGAGATGAGAATTCACTGTGGCACCAAATGCCATTCAAACTTGCCAATGGTCTTGGGTCATCCTTTAAATGTTCTACTTGGCTTATGAAGAATGTACACCAACACTATGATAATTTTTGTATAGGAATATTGGAGATAGATACATAGGAGAGAGAGAAAGATTCCAGAAAAATTATCATACCATGCCAACTTACATTGTCTGTATCCTTCTAGTATTTCAAATGCCTGAAAATGGACCTGTGACGTAGCTGTGGAGTTAACATGTCAGATTAAATATCTAGTGAATAAGCACACATTACATGATGTGAGGACAATCATACCACATTCTTCTACTGACAGTGGAAGACCTGCAGCCAAACTTTAAAAAAACCCACCGTGAACAGCTTGATTCAGACTCTGGTGCCCATGTAATGATCCCATTGAAAGTGTTGTCAGACTAAGAACCTAATGTCCTAAATGCTGTTCTTGCAACAGAATCCAAATGATCAGGCATTACAAAAAGACAAGAGGATGAGCACATTCAGTTACATTGCAACTGTCTAAAGAGTTAAAATACATTGACTGGTTCATTCAACCAAGGGACAGACTAGATGCAGGAAGGATGTTCCCGATGGCGGGGGAGTCCAGAACCAGGGGTCACAGTCTAAGGATAAGGGGTAAGCCATTTAGGACTGAGATGAGGAGAGATTTCTTCACCCAGACAGTGGTGAACCTGTGGAATTCTCTACCACAGAAAGCAGTTAAGGCGAAATCATTAAATATATTCAAGAAAGAGTTAGATATAGTTCTTGGGGCTAATGGGATCAAGGGATACGGTGAGAAAGCGGGAACAGGTGACTTGAGTTTGGATGACCAGCCATGATCGTATTGAATGGCGGAGCAGGCTCGAAGGGCCAAATGGCCTACTCCTGCTCCTATTTTTCTATGTTTCTATCTGCACTGTCAAGGTGTAGGATACTAAAACGTGCTTTTCAGGGCATCATTTCACTGTATCAAGGTAAACCAATTGTCCAATAATGCTTCTTTTCAAGAAATGTTGAAAGTATCAAGAAGTTCAATCTGTTTGTGCCATTGATTCAAAGACTTAGTTTGGGAGGATTGTGGGGCTGGAGGAGATTACAGATAGGGAGGGTCAAAGCCATGGAGGGATTTGATACCAAGGATGAGAATTAGAAAATCAAAGCATTGCTTGACCAGTAGCCAATGTAGATCAACAAGGATAGGGGTGATAGGTGAATGGGACTTGATGCGAGTTATGACACAGGCAGCAAAGTTTTGGATGACCTCAAGTTTACGGAGACTAGAATATTGAGGCCAATCAGGATTGGAATAGTCAAGTCTAGAGGTAACAAAGGGAGGAATGAGGTTTTCAGCAGCAGGTGAGTTGAGGCAGGGTCAGAGTCGGGTGATATCACAGAAGTGAAAATAGTGGGTTTTAGTGAGGGTGCCGATATGTGGTCGGAAGCTCATCTCAACGTCAAATATGACGCCAAGGTCGCCAACGGTCTGGTTCAGTCTCAGACAGTCGCCAGGGAGAGGGATGGAATTGATAGCAAGGGTTTGGAGCGGAGACTGAAGGCAATGGCTTTGCTCTTCCCAATATTTAACTGGGAATGATAAATAAGCAGGTCTGGCAGCATCTGTGGAAAGAGAAGCAGAGTTAACGTTTCGGGTCAGTGACCCTTCTTCGGAACTCCGAAGAACTTCGGTTCCGAAGAAGGGTCACTGACCCGAAACGTTAACTCTGCTTCTCTTTCCACAGATGCTGCCAGACCTGCTGAGTGATTCCAGCATTTCTTGTTTTTGTTTCAGATTTCCAGCATCCGCAGTATTTTGCTTTTATTTTAATGATAAATAAGGTATGTTTCGCACCTACTTATGCAGTAGATATCATAAACGTGTAAGGATAGTACCACAAATGAGTGCTGTTTCACTCCGTTACATAAATTAATTAGGACAGTGACTTTTTTTCTCAATTACTTTTACCATACCTTGTTCACCTTGATGGACTCCGTTGCACTTCAACAAAATAGTATAGGAGTTGAAAGAAAATTGTAATGACTTAGAAAAAATAATGGCAAACTGGTTTGGGGAGCCCTTACACTGTCTCTAACTACATATAACCACCATCTTCAAGCTTTCCGGTTAAATGTATGCTTTTCATTAAGGAGACGAGCAAAGCAGTATGTCTCAATGAAAGGCTGACAGCATCAGCAACATTGTACAAAGTTCTAGGCGCAAGATGTAGTTTGTGGACATCAGGATGTTTCCAATGTTGGGAATAATGCACAAAGTCGGTGACCCCATAAAGGCCAGGGTGTAGCCAACAGCAAGCAGGAGTAGAGTAGGAGGTGGGAGACTCTGAAAGGCACAGAACAACTGCTGAAGTCAGTGCAGTGAGAGGCAGTAATTGAAAGAGAGAGCAGAGCGAGACTAGAGGGACTGAAGGAAAGAGCAGGCACAGGAGGATATGGAAGGATGGACCTGTGATGTAAAGGTGGTTAGAGTTGCACATCAACTCTATCGAAAGAGAATCCAATAACAAAAGAATATTCAAGTACAGGAAACCAAAACAAACAAATGATTATCTTATAACAGGTACAGAGTCCAAGTTGAAAAGATCATTGTAAGAGCAGTTGGTTAAAATAATTTACAAAAGGACCCTGATGAAATTCTTGTGAACTGGAAACAGCCAATACTTCACTACAAGAACAAGGAACAATCTACAAGATCAGCTGACTTTACGTTACCCAAGACATTAATATGGCTCCTTTTTTAGTTTATATAAGGAAGTAAAAAATAAAAAAGGCCATTCTGCCCATGAAGCATATCCCCTACACTGACCAAGTACAGCCTGCCCTTATTATGGACTTTCCAACCTACTTAACCTGCTGAATGAGGTAAATCGCCCAAGCAAATTCTCTCTGAAATACAATACAATGTTCAGATTACTAAACCTGCTTAAATCCAAATTTTCTACTCAAACCTACTGAAACAAAAACTAAGAATTCTAAACACACACAGGTCCATCAGCATCTGTGGACAGAACAGAGGAGTTCCGATGAAAGGTCATCGACCTGAAACGTTAACTCTGTTTTTCTCTCCACAGATGCTGCCAGACCTGTTGAGTATTTCCAGCACTTTCTGCTTTTGTTAAAGCAGTCACCTTAACGGGCATATCCCTTCTTCAGAACCCCTGTGAACAAACGTACAAAACCAAAAAACTGACAATTCTCTCCACTAAAACTGAGTAACCTGCTCGTCACTCAAACTACTTGGGGAATTTCTTCAGTTCACTCGGAGAACATTAGGTCATGGGATAGGAATTTCCAGAACTATTTAGATTGTCTACTCAACCCCTGTTGAATTTCCTCTGTCTGTTGCCTTTTCACAGAACACTAGCAGCAACTATGAAGTGTGTAATCTTCTTATAACTACAGTATAAGGTAACTCCATTGTAGAATTCTTCAACCATAACTGGGGCCACATTTGATTGTTGGTCACCCTACAAAGTGGCAATGTACTTCTTTTGAAGTGTCTGGTCAGGACAATAATGGCTCCTAATAGCATTGCAAGTAGCTTTGAGAAACTACTTAAATATTGCCCCAGGATGTAGCACTATCTTAAGACCTCAACTTTTTCTGGAGGTTCATAACAGATAAAAAGCAACTTACACAAAATAAGGTGGTATGTCCTATCTATCTATCTAGCCTTACTGTGCTTAGTGAAGGATTTAGTAAAGGGTTTTCTTCCTAAAACAAGAGACTAGCCTAGACTGAGGAGTATTCTTAGTTCTGCTTATATGGAAAGGCAACAAGGTGAAGCTTTTTATCAAAATGGGACCATGTGGTAGTGGGTATGCTTACATAATCTTGATTTCCTGAGTATTAAGAAAAAAGGAAAATTTAGGTATGAACATCTAATACAACCTTTCTGAATATCAAGTAACATTGTTCATTGCCACAGTTTGAAGCTGACAATCTCTACATTCAGGAACAAAAGAAGGCAAAGCCACTGAAAAAAAAATCTTAAGACCACTGTCCAAATGGGTTACGAGAGAGGTTGGAAGATTTATATTGTCACACATTGAGGTGTACGTGAACACATTTTATTAATTGGATACCTTCGATGCGTGATAGGCTTTTAAGTGGATATTTTCCATGATACTAAGTAGAAACACATGCAACAAAATCTTTGCAAAATGTTGGCATGACATCTATCTGCCAAAGACTTGAGTTATATGGGAATTCAACCAACATGTTTGGAGCCTTCCCTTCACCAACACCCAAATGCTCAAGGTGTCCACTGTACCTGTGAGGTGGTTGGCAGAGTCATGAATTCATGATACCTGACCAGATGTGCACGCTGTCCTGAAATTCAGGAATGTGTCATCTTCCCTTTCCTTATAGGCCTCTCTCTCTAGCTGCGAGATGAACCAGCATACAAGCCATATCTAGGCTTTACAAGTTTCTTGAAATTCTCCAACATTGCTCCAAGAGTTTCTTAAACAGATAGGTCTTTGTAAAGAATATTTCTAAAAATTTTATTTGCATTATGCCAGGAAACTTAAAAATCCTAAGCTAGGTATGCTTGTATCAGCTTGTATCGTCAGAATTCCCCGAAATTCAGACTGTACCCTCACTTAGAAGGAATCATTTACAGATTGTTGCAGAGTTTTGTGGGTTGTATTAGGTTGACTACATGAGCACTAAAGTTGTCTTTGAATTTAAAGCATTTGCATGTGTGTGAAGATATTCCAATTCAGTTAATAAGGAACAATCTTCCATTAGTGTGTGACTTGGGCATAAATCTCTCATCCATGTATCCAATTTCTTGGATTCTCTTCCTGGAGGAAGGAGGGCCTTTCCCAGGATGTGTGATTTACTGTGCTTAGTCTGTACACAAAATATCAGAGGAACTTGTGATGAACTAAAGCAAAAATAATTTTGAAGGCCATTCTTTCTCTCAAACTGCCTCAGTAGCGATCCATATGGTAGGTGGAGGAGCGAAACCTGGGCAACTGGTGCCTACGAATGGGTCCACAAGGCTCCGAACAGAGTCAAAATTAAATTAGACTGAGGATATAAAGCACCAGTTTTGAGGCCATGCAAGTATAACAGGAACCTGAAGGATTAAAGTTCATAAAACTCCCACTCCTCTCACCAAAATGGGAATGTTGTTGTGAAGTTTTGCACAGCTTAAGAAACTCCTTTAAAAACTTGGAGCACGAGGGGAGAGGGAGGATTATGAGATGATATTCACTGCTTCAAAAAGTTGTGATCAGAAAAGGAATCTGGAACAGTCAAAGAGCTCCACGGTTTGATCTGTAATGGCAGGTTGAGTCTTTAGTTTATGATGTGTTAACCAGTGGACCAGGGATGAGTTGAAGCTCCCATCAAGACATCCTGGTGCTCATCAATGTCAGTTAATATTTTCACTTTAGAACGAGACCCTAGAGAAGGTTGTTTAAAAGGCTGGAGGACCCAGTTTCCCTGGACACTAGGGTGTAAATAAAAAGGATAGCTTAGGTTCAGTCCATTCCTGAGGGTACTCTGATCTGTGTTTGATTTTATATTTGATCTGGAGCTCTTGCTGTTTTGTAGTTCATTGCATAAATTATCAACACTGCCATTCTAACTTCCTAAGATCCAGTTAACCTGTGCACAGTGCAGGGATGGTAAATTGCTTTGGGTTTGCACAATTGCCATGGACTTGAAGAACCAATGTTGAGTGGCCAATCCTGACCAGTCAATTGTTCTTTCTGAAGTTGGTTTTCAAGGACTGGGGGTTCTTGTGTCATAAGATGGGGCCACAATAGGAAAGAAACATTTGGACCTAATCTGAAGACCATGTTTACACTGTGGCTAGAGATTTGCATGTGACGTTTAAAAACTATTAGTAAAAGCTACTCAGGGTTTCACCTTCCAGTTTCAATTTTGATTGGGATTTAAATCACTTGTCTAAATCTCTTTACAGTCCAATTTTAGTGCAGTGGAAAGCCTTGTGTTGAAATGCAGGATTGTTCCGGCAGAGGCCCGTCACGGAGGCCGACGCTGGAAGGGCCCGGCCCGATCCTCCCGGCAGCAGGGCTCCGTGGCGGTGAGAAATTTGTTTACATTTACCCATGCTTCTGTGAGACATTGGGAACATGATAGCCAAGAAATGGGTATGCAGGCGCCACTATTATATCAGCAGATCACCCTTCCTGTTGCCCGTCTAAGTCACAGATAAACTGTTTTCGAATAATGAGGGTCCCATAAATATGTAGGATGCCTGAGTAGCTCAAATACCACTTTTTACAGAGCATTTAGAAGAACCAGACTTTGGTCATAAAGGGAAGACCTAATCTTAGAGACAGAGCAAACTGACAACTGCTCCTAGACTATCATGGGGAGCTGCTTGCATAGATCAATACATGAACTGGGATAGAACACTAGCATTGGTTGGTAATAGAAAAGATCTGCAGTAAAAGTTTTCAATCTGGTAGCAATAAGCCAACAAAGATTCAGCTGACGTTTTTGACCAATATTCACCCACCAATGCAGGCGCTAGCCAAAAGATATCCCAAAGCTGGAAATCAATATCAAATAACTACACAGAAAAGCATACATTTGTTAAGAACTCTTACAATTGCGTGCAGCATAACCAGCAGCATGGAATGGTTGGGCCGAATGGCCTGTTTCTGTGCTGTAAAAACGATGCAATACGATATCATCTTTAATAAAAAAAGTTCAATCAAATTATAATATAACATGACTTCTCACAGAAGAACCAAATTAAGCAAACGTTTTTGTGTTGGCTAGAGTCCAGAATGTAGCTGAAGAGGAGAGGAAAGCAGAAATACAAAACCAGAACAAGACCTCAAAACGTGAAGGCAGGAAGGCATTTAACATGGCTCCTGTATGACATCAACATCTCAAGGGGACAATGCCTCAATGGTACGCCTCCCCCCACCTGAAATTTAGATATTATTATTGAGGGAATGAGGAGTTGATAATATATAAAGGGTGGGGGCTCTTATGGTCTTTTCTTTGCTAAGCACACCCTGACCCTTCCTGTAACTTCACCTGGATCGTTCTTGTGGGTGATAGGCCTGCACAAAATGATTTCCTGTACAGGGCTTTATGAAAGGGCAGATCACCATGCTGTCCTGCCCTAGGTTAATTTAGTGACTTATGATTGAGATCCCTTTGAATGTTGCCACTGTGGTCCTTGAAATTGAGAGCCACTGCACTCCAATGGTCTGTGCAAGCCTGACTTCAGGCAAGTAAACAAACTACTGAAAGAAAAACATTGAAACCTTTACATCAATACGCACAATGTTGAAAATGAGATGCTGATTGACAGAGGTGAATGTATGCAAAAAATAGTAAAAAGCAATGATGCATAAATAGCATGGTTTGAAGGCTCCTGATTACAAAAAAAAAAGGCTAGGCACACACATGCATGTTAGTATATGCAAAAGCTTTACTTCTGTACAAAATCCAATAAAACAGATTTACATGGCTTTTTTTTTTGACTTGATTCACCATCTACAATGGTGGAAAGAGAAATGGAGGTAATTCCAGATAAATAGTTCACATTATATCATTTCAGCACCAGTTACAGCTGTGATAAAAAGTACTGTCTCATCAGGAACTTCGTGAACGTAAGCAGAAAACTAGGGTTGAGAAACAGAACAAGGGGCCTTAAAAGGCTGGCAGAGCAAGTCACTTTGTAATAGCAAAAATTGCATAACGCTGTTTTGAACTATTGTAGCACGATCAGAAACATTGGCTAAGAGCCTGCCGTTGCGACAATATTGTTTGTAAAGCCGTGAAGGACCCAAGTTATCCATAAACTATCTTTGCTATTACTACAAGAATTGCTCCATTAAACACATCTCCTGAATGCTTGTATCGTAGAAATCCCTGTCAACAGCCCTTTAAAATACCTCAGCAGCTATTCAATTGTATAACGTGCTGGAAGTGGAAACTCCTCATTATTGTTGTTAATAGACTTCTTGCTGCCAATCTGACTGATTATATGAAATGTGCAGTCAACATTTCAAACACTGCCTGCTTTCTGTGTAGAGAATAACAATGCAACATCAAACCATATGTGACCCTTAGTACAGGCGATGGGCTATTCTGCTGTAAAATTATTTTTCCCAGACAACTACTGATTCTCAATGTGTTCAAATTGAAATTAGTTAAATGATTGTCATCTTTGAATGCCTACTATAGGCTGACCATTTCATTCCAGTATTCTCCCTGGCATTCTCCATTACTTTTCAGCACATGGCCAATTGCCACCATGAATCCTTCTTTAGTTGGGAGAGTAGAGTGAGATTTATACCACAAGCCTCTGCTAACGTCTCTTCTTGCTCAAATTAGCTGAGTTCATATTTGTAAGAGTGAAAAAGAAACATCACTGACATGTTTCTCCTGAAATGAATGGTGCTGAATCATTACCAGCTATACCCAATGATCTGACCAAATACTACCAACTCTAATCACCAGAGTTCGAGTCACCTTGGTTTTGTCTAGTTTTGCACCAGTTTTAAAGTGCTGTTTGGTTGCTGGATTAAATTGGCAACACTGGTAACATCTTTTTAAAAGATTTCATTGAAGGTTTTATTGCTTAGTCAGAAAACCCACTACAGTGCCATTTAAAATTGTCAGCTAGCAACACATGACAGTTTCAAAACCCAGGCTAAAAAGACCAAGTACTATTGCTACTCTTGGATCTCAAACCTACATCATCGGAATTGTGAGGCAAGTGGCCTGGTATTACTGCTATGCATCTGGCCAATGATACCATCGACAACTTCTCTCCATCAATCATGCCAAGCCTTTTGCATCCTGCAATGTTTTCCCATGAATCTGTTCGAAATCAGCAGCTCTAATCCCATTGCCTCACAGCCATTAAATGAAACATATCAGGACGAGCACCAAGTACCTCTTGGTCAGGTGAAGAATGAATTGGGAATGGAGCAAAGCTACAGAGAAGAACCCAACAATGAATTTTAATCTAAAAAAGCACCTCACAATGACATTTCTATTCCCCACATTAGTCAGCCTTGCTGGCATTCTCCCCACCTAGCACTACGTGACTGCCAGTTCTAGCTCTTGGGTGGGGTAGACTCTTATGTAAAAGGAACTAGGTGAATTAAAACCATCACAACACGCTGAATTTCAAGTCTTATTGCCATTAGCAACAAGTGCCTTTTATTCAATCATTTCGCTAGACTCAAACCCTGTGTTGAACAAACAATCCTCTCACTGACTATAGAAGTCAGTTTGAAATGGCAAAACATCACCCCATCTCCTTGACTAATTAACCTCCCTAAGCAACTGACCAATGATGGCTGGAAGTTGCTTAAACATTCTTGTTGACTAGAAAAGGTGAAACTTATATTACAATTAACGTAACTAACTGAATGCCCCCATACTTTTATTTTAAACAGAACTTTTTAAGGAGATTCAAGCTGGCAATGGCTAACCCAGTGGAGCCAATGAGTGACCAGCAAGTAGATCTAGA
Source organism: Heterodontus francisci (assembly GCF_036365525.1). Lineage (NCBI taxonomy): Eukaryota > Metazoa > Chordata > Chondrichthyes > Heterodontiformes > Heterodontidae > Heterodontus > Heterodontus francisci. Next base: position 40,584,844 of record NC_090407.1, on the reverse strand, counting down.
TTGGCAGTCACAACTGGTTATGCAGCATCAGTCCTTCACTACAATGCTGTCTGATATCTAGTGATTTCCAATATAATGTGGACTCTTTATGGCACCTACATTAAATTGGGAACATATATAGTTTCTTTTCTGAAGGGCCTAAAGAAGAGTCGCTGGACTATGGGAGTAATTTTAAACTAACTCATCTGGTGGAAATCGGTTGAGTTTGGGTCGATCGCTTGTCTTTCAGCCCTTCCCAATTTTACACTCTGCTGCAGTCAATGCGGGAAGTAATTCTAGGGTTCGATCACTTCCTGGTAGGTGGGGTTAAAATTACCACCTTACATGACTTGCACTTTGTTCCAAAGGGATTCATAGCATTCATCGGCCTGGCTTCAATATTACATGCAGGGCCTTTTATTTTTACATTGGGTAACACTCAAAGAACAATATTGATTTTCAAACAGCATTACTGTCCCTCAATGCTCAGACATTCTTCATTAGGCCCACCAATTCTCATTTTGTTGATTCCCTACCAACCTAATTGAATCTCTTACTCCCGATATTCTGCACCCAAAATACAGCATGCAGCAACTTTTCATTGTACTAGTCTCTATACAGAAAGCAGACCGACTCATCACTCATCTCAGTGCAGACACCAATCTGTTACATCTGTAGCTCAGTGTTGCATTGTTCAAGGGCTCAAACAAACAACTGATTAAAGCCATAAATAATACATTTCAGGACCATGCCTGCTCCTTAAAAAGAGGGTTTTTACAGTGCACAGCAAGTGAAAGTTGAGTTCTCAGCCAATTTTATGCAAACTCATGGCCTGCCTTTATTTTAATCCCAGTAAATCTAATTAGTAAAATCAGAGCATTAACAATTTCTGAACTAATTACAATTGCATTTACTAGTTTTGTTTAAATGGCAAAAATTAAAACTTGATCGATCCAGTCGGTTATTCAGTGTGTTATCAGTTCTTGCAAATAATCTCATTCAGAATCTACCTGGAAATCTTTGTGACTGTGGCTAACCCAAAATAATACTTTTGTAGGATTTAATTAGAGCAAGACCAGTCTCTGCTAAACTGTCACGTGGGAACAGGAGTGTCACAACTTTAAAGACATAAAACAATGTTCATGGATTATAAAAACATACGATGTAGAAGGCAGCCATTTGGCCCATCGTGCCTGTGCCAGCAAAGTGAAAGAATAATCAAATTAGTCCTAGTGCCCTCCTCTTTCCCCATAGCCCTGCAAATTACGGGAGAGTTTATCTACCATTGCTGTGGTGATACAGCCAGATGGGAAAGGACAGGTACTATTATGTCACTATTCACACCCTGAGCTTCTGCTAACTCAACATTGAAAGCTGACTTTCAGCCAACGAAAGCCCTTTCTAAAAATAATTCCTCCAAAGCAGATGGTAGCAGGAAGGCCAAGGAAGAAAGTTAAATGACAGATTGTTAAATAAAACAAACAGCAAACTAAAAGTAAAGGAAGAAGGAAATAAAGAAATGCGCATGTACAGATCTCAGGACATCCTAAAGTGCTTCACAGCCAATGAAGTACAGCAACATAGGTGAGGTAAAAGAGATGACAATGTACAAAAAATGTTTTTTTTTAAAATTTTCTGATTGCATTTTAGATGTTGTTGGCTTCATATTCAGCAATTATACCCCAGTCGTCTGAACTTCTTTCTGAAACTCCCCTGCCTGGTCACTACCCTCAATGTTTTCAAAAACTTCTTTAAACCCTCTCCCTCTGACCACAGCTTGGCCCCGCTCTCTAACCCAGTTTCCTTCCTTCATGGCTGTGCACTGTTTTCCTTCCACAATATAAAATCCTCTGAGCGTTCCCTTTACACAAGCAGACCTATAGAAAACAAGCTGCCATTAATTTAATACTGGGTTAATACGCTGCAGTAATAAAAGCTGTTCCTGAAGTTTGAGTAGGTTTATTATTATAATAGGGATGTTTATTTCAACATTGCTGTGCATCTGGCTGTGCTTGGAGGATGGGGAAAGTCTATGATTACATTGCCAAAAATAAACTTTAAGATCATAAATTTCACGCTCGGGCTTTGAGAACAGTCCCTCTGAAAATTTTAGCTTGGAACAATTACCTCTGGTTTTCTTAATTAAATGTTATTGATGCAATGCTATTCTCCCATGACAGGCGCTCTCCATGAACTATCCCAATTGCAACTATTATCAGCATTGAAGGAATCTGTTAGCATTGGGTCTGGCAAGTCAGGAGGTAGTGAATGATCATTCCCTATGAGAGCCTGAGCAGAATATCTAAGCTGACAGTCCAGCACAGCACTGAGGGTCTACTGAATTTTGTTCAAACGGAGGACTTGTGTGTTTGCTCCAGTGGTTCCATTATATGATAAAGATCCCTTGCCACTACTTAAAGATTGCGGTGTGCTCATGGTGTCCTGCCTGAACGTTCCTCACGTAGTGACCACCAGACACAAATAGACCAGTCATTGCTATTTGTGGGATCTTGCTGTGTGTAAAATGGCTGTCATGTTTGCTCAAATTATTTCACTCCAAAGTAATTAATTGTATATGCAGTGCTTTGAGCCATTTCCAAAATATGATCAGTCCTTTTCTTTAACTAACATTCTCACTTCACTTGCTGTTTACTGTGCACTGCCAATAAATGCAACTGGATTCCTGCAAAACAGCAGTAAACGTAAGCACTGCTTTCCACCTCTTCTTAGAGGGGTGGAGGAGGTTAAAATTAAGGCAGGATCTAACTTTGTTTGAGCCCCATTTAGTACCAGTCATAAAATCCAATGATTTCCAAAAATGGGTTACAGTTCATTGAGTACAGGTAAACAGGCCATCAGTAACAGAACTGACAGTTAAATAAAACGCATAATTGTACACAGTCATTGTTGTAGATAACAATACAATAGATCAGAAGAAAAAAATTCTACAACTTTTCAGATCATTTATGAGCACCAAACAGTAAGTTGGAAACTAGGACCTTTGGAATATAAAAACTTCACTGAAGCCCCGAAGGGAAACTTCTTTTCCTGTTTGTTCACAACTTAACCTGACACAATTTTGGAACACAAAAAAACCTACAAGCCAACCCCAGCAATAGTATATACAAGCACATGGGAATCAGAGACATCAGAAACAATTTTGGTTTGCAGTTTGCTTCCTGGTCCTTGATGTTGCCATAGTATTTACAGGAGCATTATGGGAGAGGGAGCCTAACCTGAGTCATGCCAGGATTGTAAACACTGAAGTACCAATATGACCCAATGAGATGGACCTCACAGCTTCAAAAGGAACAGTGAATCGTGAATAGTATATACTTAAACATGAACCAACCACTTCTTCAGCACATGCTTGTATCGAAACAGATACTATTAAGTATATATTACCGGTGGGGTTGACTTCAACATGCTGCTTGCTTTGACATTTTAAAACAAAGTGATTCTAATGCTAGTGGGAAAAAAACCTGTTATTTACTGCTTCCAAAAGTGGAACTGCCAATTCTAGTGTTAAAGTCACCTCAATGCTTGGTGAATCATTTGAAACAGTTAATGAAATCTTTTCAGATATGGAGTCCAGTTTTTTTTTTTAATTTGAAAAATCCTGCCTTGACATGGACATATTTTCCAAGCAGTTTTAAACAATGTCCATGTTGGGTCATAAGATGGTAGACTCCTTCTGAAGGACGAGGGAAGGGGTTGGATGTTGATTTGCAAATGTCAAAAAGGCTCACTGCACCACCAGAAAATGATTGGTTATCTCATCACCCACGACTACCCTGGTGTCCTTAGCAGAGCATCAGAAGAAATAAACCTCACACCATCGGAAAGAAACACCAAGACCAACACCAACACCCACTGATACAACAGAAACATTGGGGAGGGAAAGAGAGGGAACTGAGGCAACCTGTATTCATTTTATAATGCAATCATCTGGACTTCAAAATACCGCGGAGGGGGGCAGGGGTTTCAAAAGAAAATGTTTCAAGGCGAAAGCACAATGGGTTGAATGGCCTCACTCCTGTGCTGTAAGATTCTGAGAGAGTTACCAGTGTTTCTAATTTTAGATGGGCACTGCTAAAGCATTGGGAAGAATGTGTGGTGCAAGGAGCCCAAATTAGAAGCATGGAGCACTTGGACATTATCTGGCACTTCACCGATGAAGACCCTGAGGTCTACCATCCAACTCTTCACTACCCCATATCTACAGGTAGAAGCTTTCACATCACAATATCCCAACTGTATTTTAACTGTTCAACAAAAGTGTTAATTCCTACAACTAGGGTCTGCCACATGGAACCAATATAACTGGAGGTGTAGGGTTTTGTAAATCAAATGGCATAAATCATGAAGCCGGTTTTCAAATACTAGTAATTACAAGGTACCCTGGTTGGATTTTTTTTTTCTTGAGTTGATTCCACGACCCCCACAAGCTATAAATACATAAAATATACAGTATGCAAATTATCTACAAGTTACAATGTGCAGTGTAAACAATGGTTATGTAAATAAAGGAAGTAGATTTAATAAAAAGCAAAAATATTAAAGCTAGGTATATTTTAGCTTTCACATTTCAAAGGGGCATAAATATCAAAGGGGCATAAATGTAATTGCATGACCTCCTATCTTCATACTCTCTGGCCTACCTCTAAGAAGTGGAACGTTATGAGCTACAGTATTGGTGTTCAGGAGAACATCACAGATCATTTCATGCCAGTGTTCAATTATAGTCAGATCGCAAAACAAATACTGCCCATTGGACCAGGAGTAGGCCATTCAGCCCCATCAGCTTGCTCGCCATTCAGTTAGATCATGGCTGAACTGTATCTTAACTCCATCTACCAGCCTTGGTTATGTAACCCTGGCCTAACAAAAATCTTTATAGATCTCACTGCTAACTGCACTAACCCCTAATGTGCTGAATTTATGAGCAACTCTATATGCCTGGAACATTAATGGCTTGAGCTAAGCACTTTAAGGATTAGCTGCAGAGATTATCTCGATATGGTTAGAAGTCGTCTTCAGGTGAGGACATTATGGAAAAACAAATCAGTTTAGGGCCTCCAGGTGCTTCTCTTTTGATCCTTTAGTTTGCAGCCTCGGGCAGAATGTTAAGACAGACTTTACTGAAACCTTAGCCATCCCTCTGGGAACAGACTCCGAGCAAGAATTTACATCCAGCTAACGTTGCACAGAAACTACAGATCAAGGATTTCTGTGGGGATTGGCAGCCAGGTTGAAACGAATGAGTGTCAATAGTGGGGGGGGAGAAAAATAAAATGGTGCGAACGAGAATGACAGTTAGCTAAAAGAACCTCTTCAACATTCCCCCAAGAAAGGTCCTATTATTTACTAAAATCAAATTCTATCACTCAAAGTATCTAAATTTAATTCTATTTAACAGGGCCAGATTGTACTAAAGAGGTCACTTAAAAAATGGGTAAAAAGACATACTAGATCAGAAAAGTCTGTATCACAAGGCTGCTGTTGAAAAATTCAAACAGGTGAAGCAAGGAATCAGCCACAGCACAGAGGAAGCAAAAGCTGAAAGAGCAGAGCAGAGTGACGTCAAGGCAAAGCACAGTGTTGTTTGCACGCCAAAGGACACGGAGGCAGTTGGTGGAATGCCATGCACCATGGGAGGAGAGGATGATGAGTACTCAATGGTGCAGATCACGAACCTGGTACGTGCAAGACAGCAGTCCCCTCATCCATTGCAAACATGTTGGAGCCTGTGCAAACGTAGACGCCAGCATCCTCCGCACGAACATTGCGGATAGTCAAGATTCCATTGAAGTCCACGGCGGTGTTTGGGAGTTTACCTCCAAGCTGTCGGGTCCACACCAATGTGTACGCTGGGGACTAGCAATCAAAATGACATCAAACGTCACACACTGCCTTAATGTGCAAATATTGCCAAACATTTACCAAGTCTATAGTTAACACTAGCATCACAAAATAACAAGAAATTTGCACCAGTAACATTGTCCAAGTGTAAAACCGATAATTCATTATTGCATTGATGCTTTTCAAATTGAGCAGTAGAAAAAAAAATGTTCAGCAAAGTGATGATCCGTGTAGCTCAGCGGGTAGCACTCTCGCCTCCCGATCACAAGCTCATGAGTTCAAGCCCCACTCCAGAGATTTGAGCTCAAGATTCAGGTTGACATTCCACTGCAGCAATGTGGCACTGTCAGAAAATTATAGAATGGTTACAGCACAGAAAGAGGCCATCGTGTCCGTGCCAGCTCCCTGCAAGAATAACTCATCTAGTCCCACTACCCCTGTAGCCTTGCAAATTTTCTCTCTTACCCAATTCCCCTTTGAAAGTCATGATTGAATCTGCCTCCACCACACTCTCAGGCAGTGTATTCCAGATCCACAAGACTCGATGCATAAAAAAAAAACTTTTCCGCATGTCGCCTTTGGTTCTTTTGCCAATCACCTTAAATCAGTGTCCTCTGGTTCCCAACCCTACCTCCTCTGTCCAAACTCCTCATGATTTTGTAAACGTCCATCAAATCTCCTTTCAACTTTCTCTTCTCCAAGGAGAACACCACCAGCTTCTCCAATCCAACCATGTAACTGAAGTTCTTCATCCCTGCATCCATTCTCGCAAGTCTTTTCTGAACCCTCTCGAATGCCCTCACATCCTTCCTAAAGTGTGGTGCCCAGAATCGGACACAATACTCTAGCTGGTGCCTAAACAGTGTTTTATAAAGGTTCACCATAACTTCCTTGCTTTTCTACTCTATGCCTCTGTTTATAAAGCCCAGGATCCCGTATGCCTTTTTAACCGCTTTCTCAACCTGCCTTGCCACCAAAGATTTGTGCACATATACCCCCAGGTCCCTCTTTTGGATGAGCTTTTGCCCCAAGGACCAGTCTGCCCTCTCAAGTGGTTGACAATGATCTCATGGCACTGTTCAAAGAACTCCCAGAGTCCTGGCCAATACCCATCCTTCAGATACCATTACTAAAAACGGATTATCTGGTCATTAACTAAATGCTCTTTGTGGGATCTTACTGTGCGCAAATTAGCCGCTGCATTTCCCTCCAACGGTGACTACACTTTAAATTACTTCATTGACTACGACGTCCTTTGGGACACTCTAATGTTGTGAAAGGCGCTACATAAATGAAAGTTCTTTCTAAATGCTATTTCCACTATTGTTCTCTATTTCTTAAGTATCTTTCTTTTTAATGAGCCTATGGGCTAAATTTTAAAGCCCCTCCGCCGGCAGGCACGGTGGCGGGGCGGGGGGCAATGACGATCGGTACGGTGGAGGCCCGCCACTGACCCCGATGGCGGCAGGCCTACTACCAATCTCAGCAGCGGTGAGACCTCATGGCGGTCGCCCCATCGCTCAGCAACGGGACCCACATTAAAATATGTTAATGCCTACTTATCATGTAGGCTGCAGTGATTCAGCCACCACGTTGAAATCTTTATTCTGGCAGCCGGCAATGCCACGTCTTCGAATCCCCGTTTGAGGGGACGAGGCTCGACGCATGTGGGGAAGGGGGAAGGAGGTGATTTGCTCTGTGGGAGTGGGGAGCGGGGTTACAATGCTGCAGGGGGGTGGGGGGGGGGTGGGGGGGGGGGGTGATGGGCGGGGTAAAGGACAACATTTCCGGCCTTTGGAGGGTAAGGTCAGGAATGTTGTGATATGCCATTGGGGGGGGCGTGTGACAGTGCATTGAAAGGTCATTTTATTCATTTTGGAAGAACTTTACTTTAACTGGCCCTCTAAATATTACATGCACATAGAGGGCAGTAAGCCTATTAAAAATGGCGCCGGTACCTGCACATTGGCACTGGACGCCTTTGCTGGCTCGCTGCCCCCTCTGCATCATCGGGGGGGGGGGGGGGGGGGGGTGGGTGGGGAGGGGGCAGGTGCCACTGCCATGCAAATCAGCTGCCGCGTTTGAAATCACGGCAGCTCTGTGACACGATCCCCCTGCGTGCAGGCCACATTTATTTTTACGCCTACCGTCTATTTCAGCAGCGGAGTCTTAAAATGCAGTCCATTGTCTTCCACATAACTATGTGGAGTCACTGACAAGACTATTCAGGGCTTTTATGTACTTTCTGACTGGTGCCGCGCAGTGTTTGCAGACGGTTTCTCATTTAGTGCTGAATACCAATCTAACATCAGTGTTTTTTAGTTTACAACTGCACATTTTTAGCCAATAATTCTGGGTTATTTCCATCCTATGCCTCACTTCCATAAATAATTTTATTCAAGTCCTTTGTACTGAGCTCCGTTCATTGCCCAAGATGGTGTGCAGGTGATCTGCTAACAGCTACCAGGGGGAGCACAGGAACATCGCAGGGAGAAACTTGCCTTACACAGTGATTATTCCAGGGGGAAAATTGACCCCCCCCCCCCCCCCAAAAAAAGCCATCAATTTCTATTGTCTCTGGTAATCATTTCTAATGTCAGAGTAAAACTGTTTTCCTCTCCAGCTCACGCGCCAACTACAGCTGGGAGGATGAGTGACAGGCTCTCAAGCATTTTATCACAATATTCTGAAACAGTTAACAGACACATTTGAGTTCAGGTACGTCTGCACGATCGGTCTCCCTGCACAAGGGACGATTGTCCTGCATTTGCTGTGGTCTTACATCAATGCAAGTAACACAGAGAACTTAGTACATAGCGACTTGCAGTCATGACCTACATCTTAACATTGTCCCATTCCCCATGTTATTCAATTTCTACTTAAGATCAACTTTTGCAGAAAATGCTCTATCTATAAAAATAGCACGTGCAGCATGAATGTGAACTGGGAAAAAGACAAGAGATTCGGTAAGATAAACACTACTGGGGGTGAAGGCGAAAATAGCAGACATTCATCAGACAACCTTCTCCAGTGGGTTCGTGAGAAAATGAATCGCGGTGTCGTACAGAACCAAACAGGGAGATCTCCGCACCGATGCGGTCAACGTTGTGTTAGCCAATTTCATCTAGGATAGTGGAGAAACCACAGCAAGCGGCCTGAGGCTGGGAGGGAAACATTAGTCTGCTAGAGTTTCTATCACTAAGTGGAAAAAAAAAAGCCTCCGAAAACTGAAGGAAATTCTATTGGTTTTAAATTGCAGCCTGCGAGAACTGACTTGAATTTAAGTGCTGAAAATGTGGAATTAATTTACAAATCTCTATTCATAAACATTTGAACGCAGGCTTGGGTGAAAATATAATTTTTAAGAATTCTGGACCTATTTCATAAAGTGCTGCCTATGATACCAAGTGTCAGCCCAGAGCTGAATGAAGTACTTTAGAATGATTACCTATCATCACAATGTTTCCACTTTTAGACTTAACACAACAACTTTTTAGACTTCCGATCTGACTGAAAATCTTTTTAGTAGAACATGTAGGAAACCTTGCATGATTGAAAGGCCTACTCATATTTAGACTGTACACTGGGCTAGGGGTTTCCTTCAATGTGTCGCCCTCATTTTAGAATGAGTAACACAGGGTAAGGTTGCTGCTTTGGGAGCAGTCGGCGATTCCATGCAAATTGTAGCTGATCTTAAAGTGCTTTAAGAATGGGAACTTGGTGCAGTTTGATTAATACAGCTGAAAATGGATTTATCACACAAAAATAAGCATCTTAAATCAGTGTCAATCCACCATCTGTGAGTAACCCAATTTTAAATAACCAAAAATGATCTAAAATGTATTCAAAGCTATTTTCTAGTCATATTGGGGTATAGTAGTCATAAAGTGAAAAAAAAAATTCAAAACATACCTATTGGTGTTCTCATGCCTTGAAATTCCAGTTTAATTTTTGGAGCCTCTTTGAAGGCCTGAAAATGGCACAATCAGTGGAAATCGCCATGGTAATTAATTCACCCTGGGACGTGGCCAGTTTTGTGGGCGGGACCTGTTTCGAGCCCGATATTTTTAAAACTAACGCAAAAGACTACGGAAATTGTTGAATGTAATTTGTGCTGAAAACTCCTCGATCTTCTGTGCTGGTTACACAAACATCAGGCTAATTGTGTTAATCTAACCACAGCATTGAGCAGAAACTCCAGGCCACAATCTTCATTTCCCAATGCTACTTTCTTTAAGCTGCAGGTTATTACATTAAAAGGTACCAATAACTCTCGGCTGAGGGATGTTTACCTGACTCTTGGCTGTGCAGATAAAATTGACAGTAACGCCAGATCTCACTGTTTGTGTCCTTGGTTCTTCCACAGTTACTGTTATGGCTTTGAAAGAGGGGACTGTGGATAAAACAGGTAGATGTAAATTAACACACAGGAAAGCTCAACATTAAACAGGCTACAAAAATAGAACAGAAAATTAGCATATAGCTGCTCTGAAGTAGTGTTAAATTGTAAACAAATAAAAACCTTTAATACAAAGGGAAGATGCACATCCTGGAACAATACACTGCCCTCGTTTATGTACACGTGAGGAAAACCTAGTAACTCAGAAGTGATGTTGTCACTTGGAAATATTGCAGGTCCTGCAAGGGTCAAACTGCCCCACATTCTGTAGGTGCTGACATACTGTTTAAATCAAATTCTCTTTTTGCTCAAGAAAATTTGAATTATCCAATTAGCAAAAGAATCAATTTAAATAAACCAACACAACATCCAGGCGTGGGCTGATAAGTGGCAAGTAACATTCGCACCACACAAGTGCCAGGCATCTCAAACAAAAGAGAATCTAACCATCTCCCCTTGATGTTCAATGGCTGAATCCCTCACTATCAACATCCAGGGGGGTCACTACTGACCAGAAACTGAACTGGACCAGCCACATAAATGCTGTGACTACAACAGCAGGTCGGAGGCTAGGAATTCTGTGGCGAATAACTCATTTCCTGTCTCCCCAAAGCCTGTTCACCATCTACAAGGCACAAGTCAGTAGTGTGATGGAATACTCCCCACTTGCCTGGATGGGTGCAGCTCCAACCACACACAAGAAGCTCGATACCATCCAGGACAAAGCAGTCCGCTTGATTGGCACACCATCCACAAGCATTTACTCCCTCCACCACCTTCAACATTCCTTCATGACTAGTGCACAGTGGCAGCAGTGTGCACCATCTACAAGATGCACTGCAACAACTCACCAAGGCTCCTTTGGCAGCACCTTCCAAACCCGTGACCTCTACCACCTAGAAAGACAAGGGCAGCAGAAGCATGGGAACACCATCACCTGTAGGTTCCCCTCCAAGTCACACACTATTTTGACTTGGAACTATATCGCTGTTCCTTCACTGTCACTGGATCAAAATTCTGGAACGTCCTTCCAAACAACACTGTGGGTGTACCTACACGCCAAGCACTGCAGCGGTTCAAGAAGGCAGCTCATCACCACCTTCTCAAGAGCAATTAGGGATGGGCAATAAATGCTGGCATAGCCAGCGAAGCTCACATCCCACGAACAAATAAAAAAAGTTAATTATAAGAACTAGGGAGACCTATTTGGTTATTTTACCTACAGGCTAGAACAAGGGCTATTCTCAATGGGAACTGAGAGGAAAGAGGACACAGGTATCTAAATGAGTAGAGAAGTACATTTAGTTCAACCCTAGATGACTGTCTCATTTTAAAAATAGAATCAAAAACAATAAGCCACAAAAGCAATAAAGATGTCAAATGTTGGAGAGGACAAGAGTCCTCAAAATCTTGCGGACTGTGAATGTGAGCAGTGAGGTTTGAATTGTTTCTGTGCTGCAATGATTTGTTCAAAGTGTGCAGCAATCTCAATGGATTTTGATTTAGGCCTGAAATCATTTCTTTCACTCACCAGTGACGACGACTTCAACCCGACTTGAATTGGTACTTTGCATATTGCGGCACGTACATATGTAAATCCCGGCATCAGATGATTTAATCTCCTGGATCAACAGCTCTTCACCTGGTAGAGAGATTTCAGAAGTAACTGTTAGACACCTCATGTTACTTATAGCAACAGATGTACAAATCCTTTGTTCCTAAACTCAATAAAGCTCCAAACTATCGACAATCAATGGATTGAGGAGGAGATGGTCTAGTCCATGCCAAGATTATTCTCGACAACAACAAAGATAAATGGCTGCACTATCAGTCCACTAAAAATCAGCACTGCAAGCCTACTGGTGCTCAAGTCAGACCTGTGTCTACACTAGTATCAAAAACAGTCACAATAAATCTCATCTTTCCTCATTAAACTGAAAATCCTGCACTTAGCATGTGAATTCTGCACACATCTATTGAGTAAGTTGCTGGAGAGATTCTCAGTACACCATTACCTTGGTCTCTTAGCTGAATGCGGTTGGACAAGGGCTGACCGTCTGCTCTGCTCCAGTAGTAGTATAATGGAGCTTGACCTATAACCTGGCATTTCAGTATCACGGTGCTACCTTGTTCCACTGTTGTTCTCTCGGGGATAACTCTAACCAGGAAAGGATTGCGATCTAAAGAGGACAATAAATTTAGTTATATTCATACTGTTGAGCTTTTTCTTACAGGAAATTTACTTTATCTAACTAAAACAAGAACAGGGTCAAATCTGGCCGATGCAAAAATACGAGTGCTGTCATTACACTTCCATCGCCTGCAGGTCCAGGAAAATGCCAATCCAGCCCTGATGTCATTTTGATTGCCTTCGATTATTTAGTTAGCTATTATTTTTTAAATGAATAAAACCTAATATTTATATTATGCAATAATAAAAGCAAAATACTGCGGATGCTGGAAATCTGAAATAAAAACAAGAAATGCTGGAACCACTCAGCAGGTCTGGCAGCATCTATGGGAAGAGAAGCAGAGTTAACGTTTCGGGTCAGTGACCCTTCTTTGGAAGGAGGTTTCCTGCCCCATCATGTTCTATCTCACCACCCACACAATGCAGCTAAACCCTCAGCGAGAATAGAAGAGTTCAAATAGTTGTATTTCAACTTGTGGACCCATCAGTGAATAGATCCTTTCAGATTAATCCTATCAGCGATATTCCCAAATTAGAGGCCTTTAATGCAGCAGAACAACCCAAGGTACTTCAGGATATGTAATGGAAAAAACAAGAGGACCACAAAGCCAAAAAAAGGAGAGTTTGGTGAAGTGACTGAACAATTGGTTGAAAAGGTGGGTTTAAAGGAGGGTTGAAAGGGGGAAAGGGAGGTGGAGAGGCAGAGGGGTATTAGAGTCAGAGTCATACAGCACAGAAACAGGCCCTTCGGCCCATCATGTCTGTGCCGGCCATCAAGCACCTAACTATTCTAATCCCATTTTCCAGCACTTGGCACGTAGCCTTGTATGTTATGGCATTTCAAGTACTCATCTAAATACTTCTAAATACTTGGGCGGCACAGTGGCACAGTGGTTAGCACCACAGCCTCACAGCTCCAGCGACCCGGGTTCAATTCTGGGTACTGCCTGTGTGGAGTTTGCAAGTTCTCCCTGTGTCTGCGTGGGTTTCCTCCGGGTGCTCCGGTTTCCTCCCACAAGCCAAAAGACTTGCAGGTTGATAGGTAAATTGGCCATTATAAATTGCCCCTAGTATAGGTAGGTGGTAGGGAAATATAGGGACAGGTGGGGATGTGGTAGGAATATGGGATTAGTGTAGGATTAGTATAAATGGGTGGTTGATGGTCGGCACAGACTCGGTGGGCCGAAGGGCCTGTTTCAGTGCTGTATCTCTAAACTAAACTAAATGTTGTGAGGGTTCCTGCCTCAACCACCTCTTCAGGTAGTGTGTTCCAGATTCCAACCACCCACTGGGTGAAAACATTTTTCCTCAAATCCCCTCTAAACCTCCTGCCCCCTTACCTTAAATCTATGCCCCCTGGTTATTGACCCCTCCACTAAGGGAAAAAAGTTTCTTCCTATCTAACCTATCAATGCCCCTCATAATTTTGTATACCTCAATCATGTCCCCCTCAGCCTTCTCTGCTCCAAGGAAAACAACCCTAGCCTTTTCATTCTCTCTTCATAGCTGAAATGCTCCAGCCCAGGCAACATCCTGGTGAATCTCCTCTGCACCCTCTCCAGTGCGATCACATCCTTCCTATAGTGTGGTGCTCAGAACTGTACACAGTACTCCAGCTGTGGCCTAACTCGCGTCTTATACAGCTTGGGAGAGAACTCCAGAATGTGGGATCTAGAGGGCTTAAGGCACAGCCACCAATAATGAGGCAAATTGAAGGGGAGGGAGGGGGCAAAGAATGACCAAGATTATAATAATTTGTATTATTATTTCAAAGTAATAGGAACATTTCTAATTTGCAGATGCATGGATGAGAAAAAAAAGAGATGGAGGTGCATTAAACCAGGTGGCTGCCTTGGCACTTTCTGGGATCTTTGCACAATTTGTAACTGGACTCATGCCTGTAATAGGAGCAGGGCCAGTGTCCCAGCCTGCTACCCCAGTGCCAGGCTCCTGACGATTACTGGTGCAAGGACCTGTTTCGGATTTCCAATATAGCACCTTTCACATTCTCAGAACTTGTGCTTCACTGCCAATGAAGTACTTTTTAAGGAGTGTCTCTGTTGTAATGTATGAAACGTGACAGCCAATTACTGCCCCCAGATATAGTCATGAGATGAATGATTAGTTAATTTTTGATGGTATTAGGTTGGTACAGAACATCTTCAAGTGTGACAGATTATTTACATGCAGGCACGTTCTTCAGTTTTTGGAATGAAGATCAGCACTCACATAACACATTAAATCCCTTCCTGGCTTCCACACTCCTCATCTCCGTGACCCTCTCCAGCCTTATGACCCCGAGAACTCTTTGCTCCCCTTCCTCGGGCCACTTGTGCCTCCCCCCCACTCCACCCCCATTGTCAGTAGTGCCTTCAAATGTCAAAACACTGTGCTCTGGAATTCATTAACTGCTCTGCCTCTCTCTCTCTCCTCCTTTCAAAACCTACTTCATGAACTAAGTTTTTCGTCAGCCTTCCTAATATTTGGGTCAGTGTCTTTTTTTATCTGATTAGGCCTTGGGACATCTTTCTACCCTAAAGATGCTATTTAAATCCAAGCTGGGGAGAAACATCTTGGACCCTGCCTTCTGAAGAGCTTTACGCGATGTACAGCTGGTTTACGAAGGTAGTCTTTATTGTGTGGGATGTGTATTAGGCATTTCACAGAGGATCAATGGCAGCACAGGTGAAGAGGAATTAGATGGTTTTTTATTTATTCGTTCATGGGATGTGGACGGTGTTGGCAGGGCCAGTATTTATTACTCATCCTGAATTGCCCTCGAGAAGGTGGTGGGGAGTTGGATGTACGAGTCGAATCAGAGAGTCAGAGGCACAGACATGCAATGAGGTTAAAAAAAGTTAGCAAATGTAACATTTACAAGATCAAGAACCCGGATCAAAAACACGCTTTGTACGTACATTTAGCGATTTAAAGAACCTGATGTTTTCCTAATAAGTTTCTTCAGCAGCAGAGAAGGTCACATAGAAATCTGGGAGTGAAATTAATCAGAGGGTGAGAGTGGGGAATTTGAGTGTGCAACTGGTTCGGCAATCAGACCCCTGCTCTGAGACTGGTTTTGATAACTACACATCTAGGTCCTTTCTGTGGTTTGGTTTTCCAAAGAATTAGCCGACAGGTCCTTCTGCATATTAACAGTGTTCAACAATTACATGTAGATAGTGTGAGAATATAAAACTCAACCCACTTCCTCTCCCAGGGCTTACTGTCCACATACCTACTGGATGACACTTCTGTCCTGGGATTCGTGGATTACCAGAATACCCCGGGGCACAGCTGAAAAGAAAGTCAAAATATTACCACCAGATAAAGAGCAGGGTGTCAGTACCACTGCCTAGTCAGTGATACATCCAGTCAATAAGATGCATTACATTAAAGGGTTAACAGAGAGTTGCATTGCCCTGGTACCATCACACTTAGCTCAGTTCCGAGGGTGAAAACTACATGTGGCACATTCCTATATGACCTCTTAAAGCACTCATACCAAGTTCCTCTCTGTGCCACTGTAACCCCAGCATTAACCTGTTAAAATCATTTCTACCCAATAGTCCTGCATCACCAGAAAATGTAAGAAATCTTTACTAAATCAAGCATGTCCATTGGAAACTGGAAGGCTAATTTTCCTGCTCTCCTCCTCTGCCCCCAAGCACTGGATTGGAGCTGCAAACCCCAAGCAAGCTGTGCTTGCCCAGGCCTAGGGGATGCCTGGATTTCCTGTCGAGGGCCATCAACGAGAAACCCTCGATGCAGGCTTGTCGCTGGGGACCTTAGGTACAGAAAATGGGGCAGAAAACAAGATAGCAGGTGCAAACCTGAAACCTACTGGGAAAGCAAGATCTTACCCTGGGACTCCTATGCAGCTTGCTGCTGGGACCTCTCAAACCCTCCCATCAGAGGACTGCACCTACACTGGTTTGGTGACAGGTCCCTGCATCTGAACAACCCCATGGGCACATGATCAGGAAACTGAGGCAAGCAGACTGGTAGCACCACCCACCTTATCAGCATGCCATTATTGGAGCTGTGCTCATTAACAGCTCTGTTCCCCCTTCCCCCCCCCCCCCCCACCACCCCTGTTCCCCCAACACTGGCATGGGAGTGGGAGGAATGGGGAAGGGGGTGCTTATATCCTGGGGTAATGCAAAGTGGGCAGAGACCGTGGGCAAAGAATGGGTCTCCACCCTTCCTGACGGCTGCACCAAGGGAGTTGGCACGTCCTGAAACAAGGAGCAAGAATATCAGCCCTCGTAACTCAAGAGATGCTCAAAGGATTGTACAGAAACCTGTGTTAATTTCTTACTTTTGATTATCTAAACCACGTGGGACCTCTACTAATGATCATATCCACTTACCGTTCACAGTACTGGCCAGTGTACCCAGGGAGACAAGCTGTACACCTGTACCCACCAACTCCACTGCTTTCACAGATGAGAGAAAACCTAGCAGAAGACACAAAGTGATATACACCATACAAAGGTTTCCAGTTACTAAATCCTTGGCTTACAAGATTAGATGCAGAAACAACTTACAACTATGACAACCCCAGAAGGGTGATGCCGTACATCTTTAACAATGTTACTGTTAGGAATAAAGACCAGCAGCTAAGATGGTGGCTGGGACACTGTCTGCCAGGCCACTTCCAACGACCCTCTGACACTGTCTATCAATGCAGTCTATCTCCTACAGTTTTTACTACTGCCCTGAAGGGAAACAAATGGCTTAACTCAGTGTCCGACCATAATGACTGAATACTGTAAGTCCGAAAATAGAAACTGGAAAGACTCAGCAGGTCAGGCAGCTCTGGGGAAAAATTGCAATGTTTCAAACTGCTGGCTCTTTTTCATACCCAGCAAGTTCTCACAACAGCGACAGGGCTGGGATCAGGAATTCGTGGCCCTGTAACAATCATTGAAATAAAACCAATTCAGCTAAGTTGAAGCTTATACCTCAAAATGTTACAAAAAAAACTGCACAAGGTTACACAACAACATGACTAATCATATATACAGCACGCTGAGCAACAAGTTACTTGGGAGTAACAACAGCAGCACAATGCACCAGAGATTTGCAAAGTAGCTAACTTACTGGTTTTCTTGAACAGTCAGTGGACAGGCACAAGGTTGGCAATCCTCTGGGGTACCCGCCGTGGCATCACCGTAATATCCAGGGGCGCACTGATCACAGAATTCCCCAGCCGTGTTATGTAAACAGTTCTGTTTAAGAGATTTTATTAAATAAAAAAAAATCTTGCTTCAGTTAAGCACACACTGCACCAGGGGTAGTTACTAGAGTTAGTCAGTGTATCAGTATCAAGATATATATGAAAGAAAACCATGAAGCTTAACACACTTACATGTAGCGTTACATACTTCTTTAACGCTCTTAATTCATCATCTGGACTTGTTCCCACCACCAGTTGTAAACATGTAACCAACTCAGTCTGTGCCAATCAACTAATAGGGGGTGAAATGTGTCTTGGGCACACGATTTAGCAGCCATTTTACACACTGCCCGATTGAAGTCAATGGAAAAGAGTAGATTTGTTCTGCTTTACTACCCAAGACAATTTTCACCCCCGTGTTGTCTCTGGGTGTTAGAATCAGTACCAACATTGAAAGAGGTATTGCTTTGGCCCCATGAATGGACTTATCTCATGCTATAAAGTTCCAAATGTTCTCTCTCAGAAGCACCCGACATTGGGTAAGACAAACGTGGAACTGGATAGCTGAGTGTTTTTCCACAGTTGTCACATCCAGCATTACACTACTCTGTAAAGCTGATGTTATCACTGATGCTGGGCCTTGCACTCACTGGTTCAGTGTGAGTCTCTGCCAAATCAAGACAAGTGTTCTGAATCTGCCTCCCAGGATAAACAAATACTAAGTGTGTTTAAGATATTTTTTTTCAAAAAAGATACAGCTGTTCACATATGTTAGTATTAAAAAGAGCAACAAAATGAATTGGAAATGATTAATTACTTCAAAAAAAAAAATGTTTATAAAACAGCCCGGAAGTAGAATGCACCTACAGATAGTCCAGACCTTATTTCACATTCACATTGTCTCTGGTTTTGAGAGTGTTTCATGCACTGTTAGCCAAATGTAATAGAAACCTTTGTGTTTCTCCTCAAAACACCAGAGTACAGCCCCAAACTTATTCACTCTGTACCAGAGAATATAATGCAATTTCCAGAGGGAAAACTTTTGGATTTAATCTTTACAGCCGTTTCATTAATTTGAAGTAGGTCGAGATGTGTGGTAGACTGGAAAAGCTGTGTTGCAGTACAGAATGGAGTGATGCTGCAGAATAACACAAGGGTGCAGCTGGGCTCGATTCACCTCGTACCCGCCAAGCTTCCCAATATCATGATTGGAGCTATTCTGCTGCAATCCCGCTGGTTGGAGTTGATTGGTCCATACATACCACACATGGTAAAATCTACAGTTACACACTCTCAACCCTGGTGCTTTAAGATCAAGAATGATCAGCATTAATTCCAGATTCCTCACATACACACTTCACTGTGCAGTGCAGGTGGTAACTACCCATTCCTCTCTCACCATCAGCCATAATATAACCCACACCTCCACCCTTCAACACCCACTGCTTTCACCCCAGTATTACTTTTGTTTCTCTTCTCATTATAGTTCATGAAATCTTACAGTAGAGGAGGCAGTCATGGTGCCTGTACTGCTCCTTGTGAGAGCTATGCAATGATTCCCACGACCCTGCTCTTTCCCCCCAGCCCTGCAAAGTTTTACTTTTCAAGTATTTATCCAATTCCCTTTTGAAAATTACAACTGAATCTGCTTCCACCGCCCTGTCAGCCAGTGAGCACATATTCGATTATAACAACTCGCTGTGTAAAAAATCTCTCTGGTTCTTTTGCCAATCATTTTTAATCTGCGTTCTCTAGTTACTGACCCTCCTCCCAACGGAAACAGTTTCTCCTTATTTACCCTATCAAAACCTCTCAAAGATTTTGCACACGATTATTGAAATGTTACCGATGAACATCAGGTGCCTTTCAATACTTCAGTTAGTAGCTAAATCAAGGGCAATTAGGCATGGGCAAGAAATGCTGGCCTTGCCAGCGACGCCCACATCCCATGAAAGAATAAAACAAATCCATTAACTGTGATTCTAGCCAGTGCATATCAGCAATGGAAGTATTACCAGTTCCAACAGAGCTCCCTCACCAGCTCTGATCAGCACAGGCTGGGGATCACAGAGTCATAGAATGGTTAAAGTGCAGAAGGAGGCTATTCGGCCAGTTGTGTCCATGCCAGCTCTCTGGAAGAGCAACTCAGCAACTCCCACTCCCCTGCTTTTTCCCCGTAGCCCTGCAAATTTTTTCTCTTCATATAATTGTCCAATTTTCTTTTGAAAGCCATGATTGAATCTACTTCCACCACAGTCTCAGGCAACAAATTCCAAATCCTAACCACTCACTGCATAAAAAAGTTTTTCCTCATGTTACATAGAAACATAGAAAATAGGAGTAGGCCATTCGGCCCTTTGAGCCTGCTCTGCTCTTCAATACGAACATGGCTGATCGTCCAAACTCAGTACCCTGTTCCCGCTTTCTCCCCGTATCCCTTGGTTTCTTTAGCCCTAAGAACTATATCTAACTCTTTCTTGAATATATTTAATGATTTGGCCTCAACTGCTTTCTGTGGTAGAGAATTCCACAGGTTCACCACTCTCTGGGTGAAGAAATCTCTCCTCATCTCAGTCCTAAATGGCTTACCCCTTATCCTTAGACTGTGACCCCTGGTCCTGGACTCCCCTGCCATCGGGAACTTCCTTCCTGCATCCAGTCTGTCCAGTCCTGTTAGAATTTTGTAGGTTTCTATGAGATCCCCTCTCATTCTTCTAAACTCTAGCGAATACAAGCCTAATCGACCCAATCTCTCTTCATACATCAGTCCTGCCATCCCAGGAATCAGTCTGGTGAACTTTCGCTGCACACCTTCCATAGCAAGAACATCCTTCCTCACATAAGCAGACCAAAACTGCACACAATACTCCAGATGTGGTCTCACCACGGCCTTGTATAATTGCAGCAAGACATCCTTGCTCCTGTACTTGAATCCTGTCACTATGAAGGCCAACATACCATTTGCCTTCTTAACTGCCTGCTGCACCCGCATGCTTACTTTCAGCGACTGGTGCACAAAGACACCCAGGTCACACTGCACCTCCCCCTTTCCCAATCTATCGCCGTTCAGATAATAATCTGTCTTCCTGTTTTTGCCACCAAAGTAGACAACCTCACATTTATCCACATTATACTGCATCTGCCACATATTTGCCCACTCACTCAACCTGTCCGAATCACACTGGAGCTTCTCTGCATCCTCCTCACAGCTCACACTCCCACCCAGCTTTGTGTCGTCTGCAACCTTGGATATATTACATTTAACTCCCTCATCTATATCATTAATATATATTGTGAATAGCTGGGGTCCTAGCACAGATCCCTGCGGTACCTCACTAGTCACTGCCTGCCACTCGGAAAAAGACCCGTTTATTCCTACTCTTTGTTTCCTGTCTGCCAACCAGTTCTCTATCCATGTCATTACCTTACCCTCAATCCCATGTGCTTTAATTTTGCATGCTAATCTCTTATGTGGGACCTTATCGAAAGTTTTCTGAAAGTCCAAATACACCACATCCACTGGTTCTCCCTTATCTATTCTACTAGTTACATCCTCAAAAAATTCCAGTAGATTTGTCAAGCATGATTTCCCTTTCGTAAATCCATGTTGACTTTGTCCGATCATGTCATTGTTTTCCAAGTGCTCTGCTATTACATCTTTTATAATGGACTCTAGCATTTTCCCCACTACTGACATTAGGCTAACCGGTCTATAATTCCCTGTTTTCTCTCTACCTCCTTTTTGCCATTGCTTCTTTTACCAATCACCTTAAATTGGTGTCTTCTGGTTCTGGATCCATCTGCCAATGGGGAGTTTCATCTATCCACTCTGTCCAAACCCCTCATGATTTTGAACACTTCTATCAAATCTCCTCTTAATCTTCTCTTCTCCAAGGAGAACAGTCCCAGTTTCTCCAATCTATTCATGTAACTGAAGTTCCTCACCCCTGGAACCATTCTCGTGAATCTTTTCCGCACCCTCTCTAATGCCAAAACATCCTTCCTAAAGTGTGGTGCCCAGAACTGGACACAATACTCCAGTTGAGGCCGAAAGTGTTTTATACAGGTTTATCATAACACTCTTGTTTTTGTACTCTATGCCCCTATTAGAGTCATAGAGAGATACAGCACTGAAACAGGCCCTTCGGCCCGAGTCTGTGCCGACCAACAACCACCCATTTATACTAGAATTAGAATTAGAACATTACAGCGCAGTACAGGCCCTTCGGCCCTCGATGTTGCGCCGACCTGTGAAACCATCTGACCTACACTATTCCATTTTCATCCATATGTCTATCCAATGACCACTTAAATGCCCTTAAAGTTGGCGAGTCTACTACTGTTGCAGGCAGGGCGTTACACGCCCCTACTACTCTCTGAGTAAAGAAACTACCTCTGACATCTGTCCTATATCTATCACCCCTCAACTTAAAGCTATGTCCCCTCGTGTTTGCCATCACCATCCGAGGAAAAAGACTCTCACTATCCACCCTATCTAACCCTCTGACTATCTTATATGTCTCTATTAAGTCACCTCTCCTCCTCCTTCTCTCCAACGAAAACAACCTCAAGTCCCTCAGCCTTTCCTCGTAAGACCTTCCCTCCATACCAGGCAACATCCTAGTAAATCTCCTCTGCACCCTTTCCAAAGCTTCCACATCCTTCCTATAATGCGGTGACCAGAACTGCACGCAATACTCCAGGTGCGGTCTCACCAGAGTTTTGTACAGCTGCAGCATGACCTCGTGGCTCCGAAACTCGATCCCCCTACTAATAAAAGCTAACAC
Source organism: Heterodontus francisci (assembly GCF_036365525.1). NCBI lineage: Eukaryota > Metazoa > Chordata > Chondrichthyes > Heterodontiformes > Heterodontidae > Heterodontus > Heterodontus francisci. The sequence continues at coordinate 40,562,447 of NC_090407.1, read as the reverse complement.
ACCATATGCCTTCTTAACAGCCCTATTAACCTGGGTAGCAACTTTCAGGGATTTATGTACCTGAACACCAAGATCTCTCTCTTCATCTACACTACCAAGAATCTTCCCATTAGCCCAGTACTCTGCATTCCTGTTACTCCTTCCAAAGTGAATCACCTCACACTTTTCCGCATTAAACTCCATTTGCCATCTCTCAGCCCAGCTCTGCAGCCTATCTATGTCCCTCTGTACCCTACAACATCCTTCGGTACTATCCACAACTCCACCGACCTTAGTGTCATCCGCAAATTTACTAACCCACCCTTCTACACCCTCTTCCAGGTCATTTATAAAAATGACAAACAGCAGTGGCCCCAAAACAGATCCTTGCGGTACACCACTAGTAACTAAACTCCAGGATGAACATTTGCCATCAACCACCACCCTCTGTCTTCTTTCAGCTAGCCAATTTCTGATCCAAAGCTCTAAATCACCTTCAACCCCATACTTCCGTATTGTCTGCAATAGCCTACCGTGGGGAGCCTTATCAAACGCCTTACTGAAATCCATATACATCACATCCACTGCTTTACCCTCATCCACCTGTTTGGTCACCTTCTCGAAAAACTCAATAAGGTTTGTGAGGCACGACCTACCCTTCACAAAACCGTGCTGACTATCGCTAATGAGCTTATTCTTTTCAAGATGATTATAAATCCTGTCTCTTATAACCTTTTCCAACATTTTACCCACAACCGAAGTAAGCCTCACAGGTCTATAATTACCAGGGCTGTCTCTACTCCCCTTCTTGAACAAGGGGACAACATTTGCTATCCTCCAGTCTTCCGGCACTATTCCTATCGACAATGACGACATAAAGATCAAGACTAATCCTACATTAATCCCATATTCCCTACCACATCCCCACCTTCTCTCAATTCTCCTACCACCTGCCTACACTAGGGGCAATTTATAATGGCCAATTTATCTATCAACCTGCAAGTCTTTGGCTGTGGGAGGAAATGGGAGCACCCGGCGGAAACCCACGCGCTCACAGGGAGAACTTGCAAACTCCACAAAGGCAGTACCCAGAACTGAACCCGGGTCGCTGGAGCTGTGAGGCTGCGGTGCTAACCACTGCGCCACCTTATTGATAAAGCCCTGGATCCCGTATGCTTTATTAACCGCTTTCTCAACCTGCCCTGCAACCTTCAGTGATTTGTGCACATATACCCTCAGGTCCCTCTGCTCCTGCTCCCCCTTTAGAATAGTCTTTTGTTTATCATACCCAGGACTTCCTTGAAGCTTAGCTTCACTGGCAGAGCTACTGGGTGAGCGACTGCACTCGTTTGACAGAGAAGACACTTTGAAGGATTAACACTTAAGAATACATGTGCTGCAGGCATCAAAATGCTCACTATCAATGTGCCAACTCTCACATTCCACGCTTTACAACTCTTTGCCAAATGACTCCATGGCACTGTAAAAGACCTTTGTAAATGAGAAATTCCTAGCTGACACTCCCTGCAAACATGGGACAGATACACTTGGGGACCATTGCTGAAGGGAGACATTGTGATACTGCTCACTCTTTGCTAAATTACTAATACACTGAAGTAGATTGTGAAACGATGTACCAAGCAAAGGCCAGTCTCTGGGTGGCAGGTGTCAGAGTGCCCATTACATTCGCACAGCTTGCAATCTCCGAGGTACAGGCCTCCTCCAGTCCTTGTGTAACCAGGAGCACAGTCCTAGGAGAGAAACAGGACAACACACAAAGAATTTCAACATACTGTCCTTTTATTCAATTGCCTTCTTGATCGCACTGGTGCTTTTTTAAAAAAATAAACCTGAGCAAAAACCAGAGAAATCAAAAATTAGAACTTTGAAATTGGGATGCAAAGCGCTTGCTAATCCACTGAGCCACCTTAGTCAGGAATACAGCAGCAGCAGTCCTGGGTTCAAATCAACATTTCCAATACTCACAACCCAAAGGTCAATGTACAGAAGTCTTTAATTGGTTTATAGAATCATTGAGCATAGAAGGAGGCCATTCAGGCCATCGTGCGCCTGCTGACTCTTTGAAAGAGCTATCCAATTAGTCATTTCTGTGCTTTTACCCAGACACATGCAAATCGTTCCTTTTCTAGTATTTATCCAATTCTCTTTTGAAAGTTACAACCGAATCTGTTTCCATCACTCTTTTAGGCAGTGAATTCCAGATCATCATAACTCGCTGTGTCAAAAATTATTCTCCCATCATCACAATTTTCATTTATTTGACTTTTTATCTTCATGCAGCTTCAAGCATGAGGGAAAGTGCCGAACTGTGTTAAAATAAATAAATCATCTGCAGTGAACTGGGTATTGTATCATGTTCATTTCATACCACCATAGCATTTGCAATGGAACCCACTGTAGTAACCCCTACTACTCTACAGGCATGTATTCTAGTTGAGAGCCAGGTGGGATTTTGGCTGCAATAAATCCCATGGCTGAATAGCCACTGGCACTCATTGCCTAGAGTTACTCACAGATGCAGAGTGAGGTACTGAGGGCTGTCTCTGACTGTAGGATACCCAGCATACTAGTGGCGACCATGAGTGGGAACATCAGGCTTTAATCATCGTGACAGGTGTTTCGCTTTCTACAACTTACTCCCATCATCTCGATCAGTGGATGCTCAAATCTCCCACTGGTACAACTGCGGAGTGGATCATTGTGCAGAATATATCGCTTTAACTGATTGTATGAAGTACAACTTGTATTTCAAAAATAAAAAAAGATCAAAATTAAAAATTCAAAGGAAAATATGTTAAGAGATGACAGTATGTGGACCTCATCTTTGTGTTCCAATCTCTTCATGGCCACCTCCTTCCCTATCCCTGTATCATCCTCTAGTCCTACAACCTTCTGTGCTCCTCTAATTCTGGCCTCTTGCATGTGCCAAATTTAGTGACCATGCCTTCAGCTGCCTGGGCTCTAAACTCTCGAATTCCCCGCCTTCTTCCTCTCTTTGCTCCTTTATGATGTTCCTTACAACCTTCATCTTTTACCAAGGTTTTAGTGAGCTGTCCTAATATCTCCATTTGTGGTTCGGTGTCAGATGTTACCTGATAACGCTCCTGTGAAGTGCCTTGAACTTTTTAATATGTTAGAGGTGCTAAATAAGTGCAAGCTTCTGTTGTTGACTTTACAGTAAGTTGCAGTTTCAAGTGAAGTTGACAGTAGGCCAGATCAATTTTGGTGTAGTCACCTGACAGGACAAGCCATGGTATGCCGGGGGGCAGCGACATTCTTCCACTTGCAGTGCCTGTGCCAGGTTGGTGTAGAACGGCACTGCAATCTCCATGCTCACATCAGAGAGGCTGGCGGAGATCATGTCGGTCGAGTAGGTGGCTCGGATGAGGACTTCATCTAAGTCAGCGAGGACCATCAGGAGATGTTCCCGGGTGGCCTGCTGACCGTCCGGGCGCTTCCAAAATTGCTGAAAGGAAAGAAGAGCAGATTCACATTTTGCTGACAAATCTGACTCCCAAACAATCTTGGCCAAGGATCCCTCATCTACTGACACCTAATATTAAAATCCAGCTCATGTAAAACTGTTCCAGTATCTAAACCCAGCCACCAAACTGAAGATCAACTAAAAGGTGTTCTGAAAGTTAGTTAAAAATAGTTAAATGTTTCAGAAGACAGAATGCTTGGCAATCCTTACATTAATTATTTAGTCATCTGACAGTCACAGAAGATTAAGTTGAGTGTTTATAATTAAATTGAGCCCTACATATAAATTGTAGCTGTGATTTGTTATCATTTGATTGGAGAACTGCAAACCTCTCAAAATTTTATTAAAAACTACACAAAGTTGCAATGAGATCTTAACCAGCTATACAGACATTGTGGCAAGAAGGAGGCCATTCAGCCCCATCAGGTCCATACTGGTTCTCTGTAGAGCAATCCAGTCAATCCCATTCCCCGCTCCATCCCCGAGTCCTGCGTGTCTATTGCCCTCAAGAGGCCATCCAATTTCCTTTCGAAATCATTCACCATCTCGGCTTCCACCACCCTCGTATGCAGCAACTTCCAGGTCATTAGCACTCATTGCATAAAAAAAGTTCTTCCTCACACCCCCCCATATCTCTTGCCCAAAACCTTAAATCTGTGCTCCCTAGTCGCACCTTCAGATTGAGGATACCCTCCATCGTGTTGTGTGACACTACCACCGTGCTAAATTGGATAGATTTCAAACAGATCTAGAAATGCAAAACTGGGCGTCCATGAGGCGCTGTGGGCCATCAGCAACAGCAGAATAGTACTCGACCACAATCTGTAACCTCATGGCCCAGCATATCCCCCATTCTACCATTAGCATCTAGATGGGAGACTAACCCTAGTTCAATGAAGAGTGAAGGAGGGCATGCCAGAGCAGCACCAGGCATACCTCAAAATGAGGTGTCAACCTGGTGAAGCTACAACACAGGACTACTTGCATTCCAAACTGTATAAGCAGCATGCCATAGACAGAGCTAGGCGATCCCATAACCAACGGATCAGATCTAAGCTCTGCAGTCCTGCCACTTCCAGTCGAGAATGGTGGTGGACAATTAAATAACTAACTGGAGGAGGTGGCTCCACAAATATCCCCATCCTCAATGATGGGGGAGCCCAGCACATCAGTGTGAAAGATAAGGCTGAAGCAGTTGCAACAATCTTCAGCCAGAAGTGCCGAGTTGATGATCCATCTCGGTCTTCTTCTGAAGTCCCCAGCATCATAGATGACAGTCTTCAGCCAATTCGATTCACTCTGCGTGATATCAAGGAATGACTGAAGTCACTGGATACTGCAAAGGCTATGGGGCCTGACAATATTCCGGCAGTAGTACTGAAGACCTGTGCTGCAGAACTTGCCGCGCCCCTAGCCAAGCTGTCCCAGTACAGCTACAACACTGGCATCTACCCGGCAATGTGGAACATTGCCCAGGTATATCTTGTAACAAAAAGCAGGACATGTCTAACACTGCCAATTACCGCACCTTCAGTCCACTCTCAATCATCAGTAATGTGATGGAAGGTGTCATCGACAGTGCTATCAAGCGGCACTTGCTCAGCAATAACCTGCTCAGTGACACTCAGTTTGGATTCCGCCAGGGCCACTCAGCTCCTGACCTCATTACAGCATTGGTCCAAACATGAACATAAGAGCTGAACTCAAGAGGTGAGGTGAGAGTGACTGCCCTTGACATCAAGGCAGCACTTGACTGAGTATGGCATCAAGGAGCCCTAGCAAAACTGAAGTCAATGAGAATCAGGGGGAAAACTCTCCACTGGTTGGAGTCATACCTAGCGCAAAGGAAGATGGTTGTGGTTGTTGGAAGTCAATCATCTGAGCTCCAGGACATCACTGCAGGAGTTCCTGAGGGTAGTGTCCTCAGCCCAACCATCTTCAGCTACTTCATCAATGACCTTCCTTCAGTCATAAGGTCAGAAGTGGGGATGTTCACGGACGATTGCACAATGTTCAGCACCATTTGAGACTCCTCAGATATTGAAGCAGTCCATGTAGAGATACAGCAAGACCTGGACAATATCCAGGCTTGGGCTGATAAGTGGCAAGTAACATTCGCGCCGCACAAGTGCCAGGCAATGACCATCTCCATCAAGAGAAAATCTAACAAAATGCCCTTGACATTCAATGGCATTACCATCGCTGAATCCCCCACTATCAACATCCTGGGGGTTACCATTGACCAGAAACTGAACTGGAGTAGCCATATAAATACTGTGGCTACAAGAGCAGGTCACAGGCTAGGAGTAACTCACCTCCTGTCTCCTTAATGTCTGTCCACCATCTAAAAGACACAAGTCAGGAGTGTGATGGAATATTCTCCACTTGCCTGGATGGGTGCAGCTCCAACAACACTTAAGAAGCTCAGCACCATCCAGGACAAAGCAGCCTGCTTGATTGGCACCTCATCCACAAACATTCACTCCCTCCACCACCGAAGCACAGTGGCAGCAGTGTGTACCATCTACAAGATGCACAGCAGCAACTCACCAAGGCTCATTTGACAGCACCTTCCAAACCCAGCTAGAAGGACAAGGGCAGCAAACGCATGGGAACACCACCACCTGCAAGTTCCCCTCCAAGCCACACACCATCCTGACTTGGAACTATATCGCTGTTCCTTCACTGTCGCTGGGTCAAAATCCTGGAACTCCCTTCCTAACAGCACTGTGGGTGTTCCTAACCCACATGGACTGCAGCAGTTCAAGAAGGCAGCTCACCACCACCTTCTCAAGGGCAAGTTAGGATGGACAATAAATGCTGGCCTAGCCAGTGATGCCCACATCCCATGAATGAATAAAAAGTCCTTGCACCATCAGCTATTGGGAACTCACCTGTAAAGATACACAATAATAAAATCAGACAATATTCCTACCCTTTCCTCCACTGGACTATGTAGCGCCTTGAAGGAAAACCAGCACTGTGTTCAAACAAAATTAATTTGTATGGATGGTCCCTCTTCATGATTTGTGGATTTTTTTTTAGTACAGAGATGAACATGAACCAATATTTTGGTGTCCTCAATAGCTCATGAATTGGCTTGGCTCAGTTATTATCACTGTCCCTTCTCAATCAGAAACTTCAAGCCCCATCTTCAGGATCTTGGCACATAATTCATGCAACATCTCAGCGAATGCTGCCCAGTCAAAGCTGCTGTGACGTTCCACTTCAAAAGTGCAAATGGACATGAAATATCCCATGGAGTAAATAAGGGCCAGAATTTTCCATATGTTCTGGCCAATTTTCCTCCTGTAACCAACACGCGCATTACTGTTGACACTATTCTACTCACCATACTAATCACTACTCACAATGAGTAAATGTGCAGCATTTATTTATTTTACTGTCCTGTACAGAGTCTATCGTGGACATGAGTAAGTTAGGAGTAAATTGGATATCAGGCAGAACCCATTTCACCCCAAGAGCGACAGTCCTGTGGAGGAAGTCACCATGGAAGGGCACCAACACCAGCAATATCAATGGGATTGGGAGAGAATTGGATGCGTTTCTAGAGAGCAAAGGGACACAAGGCAATGACTGGGAGCTTGGTTGTTGGATTAATCTATCGAAAAAGGACAGGTTTGTTGTGTCGACACCTCCTTTTCCATTCTCAGAATGCATGTCCATTCCAGCCAATGTAACTTCAGCTGCTTCTTTCCTCATTCCTCTAATGCAACTCATCTCCAAGATACTAATGGTCTTCATTTTATCATCAAAGACATTTAGTGGAGGATTGCTGAAATGGAACGCTCAAAGATTAACCCTTTACCTCCTTGAACATGATCTCAAAGGACTGTATCTCTCTTGGTTGCAGCCGGTGATGGTGGTATGTCACCAAAGTGATGTCATTACCCTGAAAGATCACACAAACAAAAACATTTTCAGATAAATGATTGACAGATCTGTATACCATTAAACATGGACAAAGGGGTGGCACAATGGCGCAGTGGTTAGCACCGCAGCCTCACAGCTCCAGCGACCCGGGTTCAATTCTGGGTACTGCCTGTGTGGAGTTTGCAAGTTCTCCCTGTGTCTCCGTGGGTTTCCTCCGGGTGCTCCGGTTTCCTCCCACATGCCAAAGACTTGCAGGTTGATAGGTAAATTGGCCACTATAAATTGCCCCTAGTATAGGTAGGTGGTAGGGAAATATAGGGACAGGTGGGGATGTGGTAGGAATATGGAATTAGTGTAGGATTAGTATAAATGGGTGGTTGATGGTCGGCACAGACTCGGTGGGCTGGAGGGCCTGTTTCAGTGCTGTATCTCTAAAATAAAATTAAAAAAAAAAAAGTCTAATCCAATAATTGCTCACCTAAAATTGAACAAACATCAACTCCTCATCCCTACTCTCAATTCTTTCACTGCACCACATACATTTCCATAGCTCAGTAGGGCAAACCTTCAAGGATAATTGAAAGCCTGGTCTCTCAGACACACACACACAAAGACATGGGAAATCACTGTAATGCAACCATGCTGCATAATGCAAAGGTAGCTGCCAACACCTATCTCTCATAGTGCATGAGCTCTTTCAATGTTACAATGCGAAAACAAACAAAAAACAAAAAAATGCAAAGAATTTTAAAACAAAAGAACAAATCCACCTAAAAAATGTAAAGATAGGACCCAAAAAGTATGTAATGTGAGAACCAATCCCGAAAAAGCACAACTCAAAGTGCCTTCAATGGCCACCATTTTGAAGGGGCCGAGAGAGTTGCCGGAGTGTTTCCCTGACAAAAGTTCAGAAATCGTGAGCCAGGTAAATTGAAACAACTGGCCTTAATAATGGGCAAGTGCATCAGGAACAGCCTCTGTCCAGCTGAGTGCATGCCAGCTCGGAAAAATGGGGCGCATGATGTACACAGCAGGTGCAAGGAATACTCCCTGGTTTCAAGAGCTCATGTATTCGACGTCTAAATACTTATTTCTCAAGACAATGCAGACGCACATCTTAGGTATTATACAAAGCTACATGGTGGGAACCCAAGGTCAACATTTTGCAAATGTTTTCCTTGATTTCTACAGACTTAAGTGAAGTGTGTCAGATGGACAACTGCAGTCACTTACAATGATCTGCACGTCAGCATCTGGTACCATGGAACCCCGGAACCCTGCATCGTAGGAGAGCGTATACCGAAGGAGTCCACCGTAGGAAGTTACCTGTGCAAAATAACAAAAATATTTCAAAGAATACTTCATACTGACACAACACATGGATTATAGTGCCACTGGAAACTTCTTAACCAGGAGCCCAGATGGAGAAAACAATTATCAACAGTGTAGCTTGGATTTAACAGTCAGACACCATGGCCAAGTAGATACTTAAAGAAATGTAATGATCCATTTCATAAATCGCTGACACACTGTATAAGTTGAACAGTGAGCTGTTCCATACTTGAATTAACAATTTATAGATTGCATTTATTTTTTCGGAAACCTGGATTTTTTAAAACCACTAATTTCCAATACTTCAGTTTCAGACTCTATTACTGATAAATCTCCTGTGGCACTGCATTCTTCTTCTTTGGCCTCCTTGTCTCGAGAGACAATGGGTAAGCGCCTGGAGGTGGTCAGTGGTTTGTGGAGCAGCGCCTGGAGTGGCTATAAAGGCCAATATTCTGGACTTATAACCCGTAACTGCTGCCTTCCGTGTTGTTTCGGTCGCTGTGAGGCGAATATAGAGTCACCTCTCCATGACGCATGCCTGGGCAAATGTATGGGGGTTGAGAGTGGGCTGAACTTTATTGGCGCGACGGGGGTCCCGGCGGCGGGCTGGAAGGTGGGGGAGACCACACCTCGGCCCTCTGTCAAACCCCTGTTGCAATTCCACGGAGGGTAGGTCATTAACTGCCTGCTGTCGGGTATGCCATCCCTTTAAGGGATGAGCTCCCGCCTCCAAGAGCTGCCGACCAACAGGAAAGCCGGCAGCTCTGCGGTACCAGCAGTGCCACCAGGAGCAGTGGCAGGAGCCCCTACAGTACAAAGATAGAAGAGGAGGGATGAGGACCTGGGACAGGGCCAGGCAGGCAGCCCCCGGCAACAGGGTGGAGAGGGGGGGTCTTTCCAGGGGACAGCTATCACTGGCAGGGAGGCCCTCCCGGGGCCCTGGATTGCCCCCCCAAAGGAGGGACCCCCCCCCCCCCCAAAAACCCCGTTCGGAGACTGCCAGGTACTCTACACCGCAGTGGGCCCCTCCACCTTCACTTAAATTGAAGTGCAAGCAGGAAGAGGCCCTTAAGTAGCCATTAATTGGCCTGAGGTGGGAAGGTTGTCCTCAGCCTTCCTAGCCCTAAACTAAGTTGGAAGCTGTTGGGAAGGCACTCCACCAACACCCCCTCCCCCACCTTCCACACAATTTTTTGCTTTCCCTCCCTCCGTTCCTGTCCCTAGGGAGCCCATAAAATTCAGCCCAGTGAGTCCAGGGTATGGGCCAGGAACATGGAGTGGAGTGGAACAACCAGGCATGGACTGGAATGTGGGACTAGGGAATGGAGAAGTTGCAGGAGGGAGCAGCCGGAACAAAGCGGCAGCCCCCGAGTGGATACAGCTGGACGCAGTTCATTTCATCCGTTAACTAACAATTGCTGTCATTGGGAAAAAGACATTCCTGGGTGTTGGAAGCAGATACATCACAGGGTTACAGCTGTGAACTGGAAGAATGATAGATAAAAGCCAATCATGGATATTTATTTAGATCTCTTGACCTTTCAAATCACCATAACTAAAAGTAGACATCCATATCCAAAGCATATTGTCGTGTATATTTGAGAAGGACATATTTATAGGGTTCCACCATAGACTGGAACCAAAAGCCACTGGCTCTGTTAGTGGGTGTTACATAATCATAGTGCCACTGTGACAGTGCTGCTATCTTGAACAGCAGTGAAATACAGAGGATCACAATGAGTTACTTACACAAATGTCTCAGAATAGATTGTTACTTCTGATTGTGCTCTTAGTTTGCATCTCACCACTGGATATCCCCAGGACAGAGCAATCCGGCTTGTAGTACTGCTTTTGACCATCAGCATTGGCCGTAAGGTAACACAATGGCCATTAACATCCCCTGACTCTCTCATAGAGTCATAGAGTTACACAGCACAGAAACAGGCCCTTCGACCCAACTAGCTTCACATGAACCTCTTCCCACTCGAACTACCTCTTCCCAGCCTGCCTCCATGCCCCCTTATTCCCTTCTTCTTCAAGTATGCTTTAAGCCTCCTCTTAAATGCATGAATGCTATCTGCTTCATTCACTCCAAGAGAGAGTGAGTTCCACATTCTCTTTATAAGGAAATTTCGCACCAATTCTTTATTGGATCTGTTGGTGACTAACTTATATTTTGCATTGTTGCTCGGGACACTCAAGTTACACAATATATTATACAAATATCTATTATACAATATATATAATATATGGTATATATGCAATATAGACTTAATAAAGAGTGTGCAGGAACAAAGGGTCCTGGGGTGCATGTGCATTGATCTTTGAAGGTGGCAGGACATATTGAGAGTGGTTAGTAACATATGGGATCTTGGGCTTTTAAATAGAGGCATTGAGAAGAAAAGCAGGAAAGTTATGCTGAACCTTTATAAAGCTCTGGTTAGGCCCCAACTAGAGTATTGTGACCAGTTCTGGACACCACACTTTAGGAAGGATGCGAGAGTCCTTGACAGGGTGCAGAGGAGGTTGACCAGGATGGTTCCAACAATGAGGGACCTCAGTTACAAAGTTAGGTTGGGAAAGCTGGGGTTGTTCTCCCTGGAGCAAATGAGATTGAGGATCTATTTTGATCAAGGTGAGCAAGATTATGACAGGCTTAGGTAAGTAAGACAAGAAAAAGCTGTTCCCATTAGCTGATGGTACAAGGACTAGGGGACACAGATGGAAGGTTTTGGGCAAGAGATGCAGGGGTCTATGAGGAAGAACAGAGGATCTAGTGTGAGACCTAGAGGCTTTCAACACTTTCTCACTGAGCCATACAGCACAGCCCAACCAGTGAATCTCTCTTCAAAAGTACATACAAAGACACTGTCATGTTAAATTAGAAACAGACACAACTTATACCAGTTGGAATCATTATCCAAACTACAATCTTGCAAAGATATGGTTTCTATTTCAGTACTGGAATTACTGGTTACCTTGTTCCCCAGGTACTGGTGAGGTAGTCGCCAATAGAAATTGCTTTCAGGTAGGAGGCTGAAGCCCTTGTAAAGCAGAGTATACTGGGATAGGAAAAGAGGCAGACACAAGATGAACAGAGGAAGTATACACAGAGTAGCTAGCAGTCAAAGGCACATTCCAGGACATGCGCTGAAATTTCTTCTGCAGGATTCTTTCAGGAAGCAGAGCTTCCCCTCCCCCCATTCCCTGCAGATAAAATACACCCAGATTTGTTTTCATGAGAGTTTAATGAAATTATTAGAAAATGCTGAGCACTTGTAAAGGTACCAGATTCTAACAGTATATAAGTACTGTATTTTTGGTAAAAACCACATGGTTGAGCAAAATGAACTAAGCACAAAGTTAATTCAATGGCGAGAACACCAGTTCTGATGAAAGATTATTAACCTGAAACACTTAAATCTGTTTCTCTCACCACAGATGCTGCCAAACGTGTTGAGTATTTGCAGCATTTTCTTTTTAATTACAAGATTAATTGGCCATTTTACACCCTTTGATTAGTAGGCAAGTGTTGTACATGCACAGAAACCCAGCGACAAGCTCAAGGTTCTCTAAACCTAACTACAGAGAGCTGTAAACTGGTAGAGTTTCCGATATACATAGCACAGCCCACTTACGTATGCCTACCAAGCTTAAGTGCAGGTTGGCAACACCCAAGACAGAGGGAACCCCAGGTTGGGAGTGTTGGAATTTTAGCTAGCTAAAAGCTGGCAGAGTCTTCCCTCACAGCCTTGGAAACTTTCCCACTGTTTATTCCCCCAGGACCATCCTGCCCAATAGGCTATTAGGTGGTGGGATGATCTGGAGTTGGGTTGGAAGAGTCCACGTTACCATCATAAGGCCTATCCCATGTCACAAATGATGGCTTCAAGAGGCCAGGAAATGGATAGTTTGTTTTACAAAAACAAAAACTGATGCTAACAAGCTTCTTGTGTGGTAATCAGGAGGACAAAAGATGGAAGACACTTTTCTGCCTGCTCCATAAAACATATTTCTGAATGGAGATCACTCTCAAGTTCTAAACATGAGCAGTGAAAGGTCACTTGGAAAAATGCTTCATTTTATTTCTCCAATTTCTCCTCCATTTCAAAAAGCTTTTCATCAATCTGCAGCTTTCCAGCATTCTGTAATTCAAGCTATTTATTATTCGAATACAGAGTGAAATTAAACAAAGGGAATAGTCCTGCTACTTACTGTGGCACTTTGAAACTGGAAGGCTTGGACTGATTGCCAATTACAATTAAAGATGAAATATAATGAAGATCCCCATCTCATTTGGCATCAGAGACAAGAACTTTCAACAAGTACCTTAGTTAGGATTTTCCACTGACAGACATTTAGTGTAAAGCTAACATTCTAAGGTCAACCTTGTTCTTTTAGGTTGGGCAGGTATCCAGCAGAATTCCCACCTGCAATGGGGTACCCACTTACAAGGGGAGGTGTGATGATGCAAATGGCTGTTGCAGGCCTTGGGGGCTAGTGAGGCTTCTGAGTAGGAAGTCAAGTCGTTTTTACAGATTTTTTTTTAAACCGAGCTAGGGAAATCCTGTCAAGTTTCTTGGCTTTGCTTCACTTCCTTACTAAAAAGCTTTCTGAAACCACCGTACAATCAAATGCATTCCTTCAGGGCACCTATAAAACGTAAATAACCTCTCCTGCCTGCCAAACCAATGCTGGATTCCAATTACACCTACTGGCCTGCCTTACATCCAGCGTTGTTATGACAACCAATGGAAACGGTGATGCCTGACATCAGACCTTTATTACCACACAATTTGAAGACGCTAGTCACCTTATGGCGGACGCACCCAAGAGCTGACTGCAAGTCCTGGAAGAGACAGTGACCAATGGAACACCTCCCATACTCAGAACATTGAATAGATAAGGCATGAGGCAGGTCCCCGCTCAAGGGTATCGCTGCAACTCAACAGCTAGCAAGAGCCCACTTTTAATTATTCACAAATGACACGGGGTAACTGGACATCTCAAGTCCAAACATGCACTTTAGAGCCAATCACAACAAAGCCATACACACATTAGATCTAACTAAAACCCAACCCCAATAAAATAAAGATAAGTATACCCAGCACGGGGATTTAGGACCATGCCAAAACCTCATGCAGAATGGCCTACATTTTGCAGTGATCGCAGCTACTTTCTACATAATCTTACTTCTAACACAAACATGCTGCTCTGATGTTATTTTTAATGATCACAGGCCAGTTTACATGGTGAATTACGACAACATCCAGAAATACAGGCACTATGAGCTCCTCTGGCTGACTGGGAACCTTATCCAAAGATCTGGAATTTGTGGTCCCATAGGCAGCTTTCTGAAGACATTCACATCTTGGACACGCATGCGGTCACGGAGAGACGAGAATATGCCATGCAAAAGCTAACCGTGGCTACCTTTTCAAAGCCTCCAGACCTTGGACCGAAGACGGGGGAAGAAATTAAGTTTGATGATTCCTGAGCTTGCAGTAAAGGGGTCTGAGGAATGTTTCTCATCTGTTTGTACATAGAGAAAATCAACACAATTTCATCAATTTATAACGGAACTGGTTTAAAAATAATGCAAATCTTTGCACCCAAATGGAGAACAAAGTTACTGACTTTTTCTTTTAAGCTCCTATCTTTTTTCCCTTTCCATGACTCAGGCTACAGTATGTTTAAACTAACCTTCCCAGGGACTGCACTTGCCCAAGTGATCACACAAGGAAAGCTCATAAAGAAGTCTAATTCTCTACAAGTGCACATTTTCCAATAGAAGTTGGCGAAAACCAGCCATATCACTTTCCCTTCCTCAGCCAGATGCTGCTCTGCCTGGTTGAGAGCAAATATTTAAGATGCTGCGCAGTTAAACGCAGATCCTTGGTGCCCTGTATCACTCTGCACACACGAGCAGTGACACGATCAAGATGAACAATATTCACCCCTAAAGCCGATGGATAGATTTCAATTTAAAATTTCAAGTAATCAAGATTTTGCAAGATTTAGACTGCATAATCTATTAGGAATGCATGTACCAGTGGTAATTTTATCAAAATATTTACAGCGACTTTCCTTCTATTTATCTAATCTTCCTCCAACCAAAAGCTTGGAAAAATCTATAGATGAGTCTGCAGCCCCTCAGTGAAGAAATCCTTCATAAATTCATTTAACTGGTGTATATATGTGTATGTGTGTATATATATATATATATATATAGATATAAATAACAGGTTTCAGCAACCTAACAGGAGAAGGTCAGTTGTGCGCATCTTGCAAAGGACAAGCTAGGCAATACTTTCCCCTCTTCTGCTATGTCTAAGGTCTTAGTTGAGGCTGCAGCTCGAGTCTAACACGAGGACTAGGAACATGTAGTACCGTGGAAAATCACTGCTAACTATTGGCAAAGGTAAACTTTTTCCAGTCATGCTGACTAAGGAACAGAAGACTGCCAAAAGGAAGGAACCGCAGCTATCATGAGCAATATGTGTGAGGAAACTGGGTACACTCAAACAACGCCCAGTTTACAAACGAGAAATTCTTATTTAGGATGTGTCAGCACATTATCCCACTGCAGGAAGTCAATACCTAAACATGATAATAGAATGATACAGCAGAGAAGGCCATTTGGCCCATCTATGCTGGCTCTTTTTAAGGACTATCCAATTAATCCCACTCCCCCGCTCTTTCCCCTCAGCACTGCAATGATTTCCTTTCCAATTCCCTTTTGAAAGTTATTATTGAATCTGCTTCCACCGCCGTTTCAGGCAGCGCATTCCAGGTCACAAAAACTCGCTGCATAAAAGGAATTCTCATCTCCCCCTGATCCTTTTGCAAATTATCTTAAATCTGTGCCCCCTGGTTACCGACCATTCTGCCAGTAAAAGCAGTTTCTCCTTATTTACTCCATCAAAACCCCTCAATGCCTGCCCTCTGTTTAACTCTCTGCAATTTTAATATGAATCAAACCCTACCCCTGGACAGGCTTAACAGTAATTGCCGAACAACCTCATGTTTAAGTGCTGGCTTTCTCTTTAGTTTCTTATTCTCTGACAGAGGGCAGGGCAACAGTTGGCCAGTTTTTGAACCACGCTACCCTTGAGCCAGTCACTGGGCTTTGTGTAAAATTGTCCCCGTTCTACACCCAATTGGGTGATTTTGTGAAACACCTCCGTGCAGTCTGTGGGACCCCCACGCTTCTTGTCATTTTAATTCTCTGTCTCACGCCCACTCTCTCTTTGGGCTCCTACACCATCCCAATGAAGCTCAACAGAAGCTTGAGGAGCAGCACCTCATCTTACAATTAGACACTTTACAGCCTTCTGGACTCAACATAGAGTTCAATAATTTCCAATCATAACCATTGTTCCCACTTTGCCAGAGGGCAGACGTCAGTGATGATTCTGCTATTGCCATTTATATCTCCTCGAGACCCATCTTTTGTTACTTTACTTTTCTCATTGCCATCTTCTTTTGCTTTTCTCCATCATCCCTTTTGTCATTTAATCTCTCTTGCCTCCCACCCAATCACAATCGTTCCCTTTTGCTCCTTCCTCCACTTAACCCCTTTCCCTGCCTCTTTACTTGCTTAAAATCTGTTAGATCTCTAATTTTTTCCAGTTCTGACAAAAGGTCATCGACCATAAACGTTAGCTCTGTTACTTTCTCCAAAGATGCTGCCTGACCTGCTGAGTGTTTCCTGCATTTTCTGTTTTCATTCCAGACAACACCTTCTCATTTTCCTTCTTGGAAGCACCTCAAAACCATTTTTATCCTCTCCTGGTGACCCCACAGAGGCTGAGGAATTGACACAACGTCACATCCAACCACTGCGGGACACTGCATGATCAATCAACACACTTTGCCACCAGACTATTTAAAACCCAATTTTTTACCATGCCTGACATCCTATTATCACAACTGACCTTAACTATTCATCACTTGTGACAGTTGTCGATGGAATGCTCTACATTACAGAGATAGTTTGCAAACAAACATGTCCCAGTGCACAGGGTTTAGCTACACTTGTTGACATTTTACCAAATGGAAAGTTGTTGCTTGACTTTTTATTATCCTTAAATGGATGATTAGATTTCCCATCAAAGGAAGATTTCCATACCTCTGTGTAGTGGCCGGGATGGGAAAGGAGAGATGAGGGTTGAGAAGAATGGGAAGTAGCAGTTCTTGAAGAGAAAGACGAGTGTATGGAATGAGATGATGCGTTGCGAGACGCAGAGGGAGCAGGGGGTCCAGCAGACCTTGCTGAGGCCAGTCGAGATAATGGATGGGATGGCTGGGACAGATTCCTGCCACCAGATGGGGTGGGATTGTCTGGTTTGTGCAACTGCTCAGCAGTAAAGCCAGTTAAAATTGCCCATATCTCGTCATCTATTCGCTTCTGTTCTTCCACATCAGGCACAGACTACAAGGAAGTGGAGGAACATGTCATCTATATGAGCATCTACATTTAAAAGCATCACCATTGCAATCCAGCCACAAGCTTACCACTTACTAAATAATAAACGTCACATGAAATCACAACACAGACAAGGATGATGAATTGTGTAGTTTGTTTTCAAAAAGGTTCTATAAATGTTCTTCCTCTTTTGAACTGCTTCATGCAATTACTTTATCCACATCAGTGCATCGCATAGTCGTATCCAATGTTCACTGCTGTCCTTTGAAGGATTTTCAGCAGGTGTTAAATGTCCAATTTATTCCAAGTGTTAAATCATAGTATTAAGACAAAAAATATTATCCAAAAAACACCAAAACATGCAACAGAAACAAATAAGAGGGTTATTAGTGTGCTAATATATCCTTTCCCTGCTTCACTTTGAGATCCAACCATGTAGGACCAATGTAATGCCATAAGTCCAATTATGTTTTGACTCGAGCTTTGTTTGAAGGAGACCTGTAGTGTCTTCATGATTATGACCACAGATTGTCACTACAGCCAACAACCAGATGGTACCAGGGATGAGGGGGTTTCAGTCATGTGGAGAGACTGAGAAGCTGGAATTGTTAGACTTAGAACAGAGAAGGTCACGGGCAGGATTAATAGAAGTGTTCAAAATTATGCTGGGTTTTCATAGAACAGAAAGGGAGAAAGTGTTTCCACTGGAAGGAGAGGCGGTAACCAGCAGATTCCGATTTAAGCAATTGACAAAAGAACCAGAGGAGAGATGAGAATTTTTTTTTTTTACACAGCGAGTTATGATTTGGAATGCGCTGCTTGAAAAGACGCTGGAAGATGATTCAATGGTACTTTTCAAACGTGAATTGGATATATAATGAAAAGAAGTTGTTTGCAGAGTTACAGGAAAAGAACATGGGAGTGGGACTAATTGAGTAGCACTTTCAGAGAGCCAGTACAGGCACAATGGGCTGAATGGCCTCCTGCTGTGCTGTATGATGCTACTATACCTGACTACTCAAGTTTTTTGGGAAGTTGTTTGAATAATTGATGTCTTAAGCGAAGACGTTTTCCTCCATGTAAAGGTGGTGAGTATATCCTTGTACATTATATAGTAACTGGACCACACTTGTGCCAAGACCTACGCTACGTGTACGAGATACATGCGTCTCCAATCCCTATAGAAATTAACATTGGGTCCTCAATAACAGCTTAACTAAAGAAATTTGCATACTCCATTTACAGTGTACATGCACAATTAGCAAACAAGCTCCATTATGGATTGTACATTGCCTCATATATATTGTTTTATTACTTATAAAATATTTCGAAGTAGGGAGAGGTATAAAAGAATGATGAAAATTCAGTCCTTACAATAACTGAAATAATCTTGTATACTAGACTGATGGACTGCACAAGGTTAAATCTACTCTACATATTGCTTGCACTATCCATAGTCAATAAGGTTCATGCTCCACACTGTCATGCAGTTTTGCTGCTACCTTTGAGGATCGTTTAACCCTAGGAAGTGATGAAGAGGAGCCCAAGAGTTCCCAGATGGCCGCATCCTTCCTCAGCTGGTCCTCAGTCAAAGACGGGTCTTTCTAATGAATGCAATTTTTCACGTTTAGAACTTACAAAGCCATCCTACTGCTCAGCAAGGTGCGCCAGTCAATCCAACACCAATCATCACAACCATGTAGACAAGAAACTGCAATGTAAGCAAATTCTGCCAGGTTCAGAAAATACAGCCTGGTTATTTTGTTGCAGTCAGCAAGGGTGAGTAGATCAAATCGTTGCAGGGTAAAAATAGAGCAGCATTAATATGAAATATCGCCCATTAAACAGTATCAAAGCATGCTGAATGTTAACAGAAGCATCAAACAACTGCTTTTATATATTTCAATTTCAGATTCTGGTGATCGAAGTAAAAGCTGATCGAATTTTCTGATTATTGGCACCTTTCTAACAGCATTACCTCCACAAAGATTACCGACCATTTAGAACTATGCCACTGGCACAGCAGATGCCAATTTCCATTTATTATCTAAAAATAATGACAAAAAAAAAATGACTTACTCTGATTTTGGTTTTGAATTAATCTTCCCACCTCTGACTGGGAGATTGAAAACCAGTCACAATTAAGGGGCTTCAACTCACGCTTAGGAACAGGAGCAGGCCATTCAGCCCCTCAAGCCCGTTTGGCCATTCAACTTAATCATGGCTGACCAGTACCTCAAACCATTTAACAGGCTTTTGCTCCAAATCTCACGACAGCCTTGCCCGACAAAAATATATCGAGCTCATTCCTGAAAGTTTCAACTGACCCAGCATCCACAGCTTTTAGTGGGGACTGAGTTCCACATTTAATGCCAGTGTAGCAAAACATGTGCCAATTTCCTGTTAAGTTTAGCTATAAAGAAACTTGACACATGCGACAGGCTGGTAAACATCATGAAGTCCATTTGGCTGGAGGTTCTCTGCTCTGCAAGGAATTATCATCTTTAGAGGGAATAATTGACATTTAGTTCTTTTAATGCATCAAACTTGGGGGAGGGGAAGGAAGAAAGAGCAGCTTAGAAACAACACAGCAATTTGCAAATCTGTATTAGGAAGTGGCTATTCATGGATGGGTAGAAAAGTTATCTCTGAGATGGGGGGAAAAATGGAAACAAAATGCAGAAATTTACCAGGGTTACTTCGACAGAACTCTCTCTCCTGTGAGCGCGACCACGAAGACAAGGGCAGCAAAGTTGTGGGAATATCAAAGAAAATAACTAACATTTGTATAGCACCTATCACGAGCTCAGAATGTCTCAAAGTGCTTCACAGCCAATGAAGTACTTTTGAATTGTAGTCATTGATGTAATATCAGAAATGTGGCAGCCAGTGGGCGCATAGCAAGCTCCCACAAACAGCAATGAGATAATGATCGCATCAGCACCCGTGCCATCGCACCACCACCACCACCACTCTCGATCCCTCCACTCCCTCTAATTTGACATACAGCTAGTCAGACATCTAGCATCAGAGGAGCAGAAATGTTAAACATCAGGAAGACCAAACTGTATTTGGTCTCCGTTACTAACTCCGTTCCCTAGCCACAGATTTCATCCTTCTCCCTGGCTACTGTCTGAGGATGAACCAGACCGTTTGGAACCTTATTATCCTATTTGATCCTTGGCTGAACATCCAACGGCATATCCTTTTCATCAAGGCTACATACATACGTCTCCATAATATTGCCGTCCACACTCCTGCCTCAGCTCATCTACTTTGAAACCCTCATCCGTGCCTTTGTTATCCCCAGTCTCAACTATTCCAATGTTCTCCAGGCCAGCCTCCTATCTTCTACCCTGTGTAAACTTGAACTCATCCAAAACTCTGTTGCCCATATCCTAACTCACACCGTCTCATTCACCCATCATCCGAGAGTTCACTCAATTACATTACCTCCTGGTCCAGAAACGCCCCAAATTTGAAATTCTCACCCTTGTGTTCAAACCCCTCCATGGCTTCGCTCCTCCCTACCTCTGTATCCTCCTTCAGTCCTACAACCCTCTGAGATCTTTGCATTCAAATAACAGTACAGCACAGGAACAGGCCATTCGGCCCTTCAAGCCTGCGACGATCATGACGCCTGTCTAAACTAAAACCTTCTGCACTTCCGGGGTCTGTATCCCTCTATTCCCTTCCTATTCATGTATTTGTCAAGATGCCTCTTAAATGTCACTATCGTACCTGCTTCCACCACCTCCCCTGGCAGCAAGTTCCAGGCACTCACCACCCTCTGTGTAAAGAACTTGCCTCGCACATCCCCTCTAAACTTTGCCCCTCACACCTTAAACCTATGTCCCCTAGTAACTGACTCTTCCACCCTGGGAAAAAGCTTGACTATCCACTCATAACTTTGTAAACCTCTATCATGTCGCCCCTCCACCTCCGTTGTTCCAGTGAAAACAACCGGAGTTTATCCAACCTCTCCTCATAGCTAATGCCCTCCAGACCAGGCAACATCCTGGCAAACCTCTTCTGTACCCTCTCCAAAGCCTCCACGTCCTTCTGGTAGTGTGGCGACCAGAATTGTACGCAATATTCTAAGTGTGGCCTAACTAAGGTTCTGTACAGCTGCAGCATGACTTGCCAATTTTTATACTCTATGCCCCAACTGATGAAGGCAAGCATGCTGTATGCCTTCTTCACTACCTTACCTACCTGCGTTGCCACTTTCAGTGACCTGTGGACCTGTACGCCCAGATCTCTCTGCCTGTCAATACTCTTAAGGGTTCTGCCATTTACTGTATACTTCCCACCTGTATTAGACCTTCCAAAATGCATTACCTCACATTTGTCCGGATTAAACTCCATCTGCCACTTCTCTGCCCAAGTCTCCAACCGATCTACATCCTGCTGTATCCTCTGACAATCCTCATCATTATCATTATCTGCAACTCCACCAACCTTTGCGTCGTCCGCAAACTTACTAATCAGACTAGCTACATTTTCCTCCAAATCATTTATATATACTACAAACAGCAAAGGTCCCAGCACTGATCCCTGCGGAACACCACTAGTCACGGCCCTCCATTCAGAAAAGCACCCTTCCACTGCTACCCTGTCTTCTATGACCGAGCCAGTTCTGTATCCATCCTGCCAGCTCACCTCTGATCCCGTGTGACTTCGCCTTTTGTACCAGTCTGCCATGAGGGACCTTGTCAAAGGCTTTACTGAAGTCCATGTAGACAACATCCACTGCCCTTCCTTCATCAATCATCTTCGTCACTTCCTCAAAAAACTCTATCAAGTTAGTGAGCCACTATCTCCCCTTCACAAAACCATGCTGCCTCTCACTAATAAGTCCATTTGTTTCCAAATGGGAGTAAATCCTGTCCCGAAGAATCCTCTCCAATAATTTCCCTACCACTGACGTAAGGCTCATCGGCCTGTAATTTCCTGGATTATCCTTGCTGCCCTTCTTAAACAAAGGAACAACATTGGCTATTCTCCAGTCCTCTGGGACCTCACCTGTAGCCAATGAGGATACAAAGATTTCTGTCAAGGCCCCAGCAATTTCCTCCCTTGCCTCCCTCAGTATTCTGGGGCAGATCCCATCAGGCCCTGGGGTCTTATCTACCTTAATGTTTTTCAAGACGCCAAACACCTCCTTTTTGATATCGACATGACCCAGACTACCTACACTCCCTTCCCTCGACTCATCATCCACCAAGTCCTTCTCTTTGGTGAATACTGATGCAAAGTACTCATTTACTACCTCGCCCATTTCCTCTGGCTCCACGCATAGATTCCCTCCTCTGTCCTTGAGTGGGCCAACCCTTCCTGCAACTCCGGCCTCGAAAGTATCCCCAATTTCCTGTGCCCCCACCATCACCGTCTGTACCTTCAGCTGCCCAGGCCCCAAGCTCTAGAATTCCCTTCCTAAACCACTCTGCCTCTCTACTTCGCTTTCCTCATTCAAGATGCTTCTTAAAACCTACCTCTTTGACCAAGCTTTTTGCCACCTCTAATATCTCCTTCTGTAGCCTGGTGTCAAACTTGGCCTGATATCAACACTCTTGTGAAGTGCCTTGAGATCCTTTATATTAAAGGTTCTATTTAAATGTTGTTGTTTACTGATTCTGGTTGAGGGGTAAATATTGGTCAGGATACTGGGATCCTGTTCCCAGCCATCAGAGTAAAGTGAAAGATTCGCTGAGAAAAAGATGCAAATAAATTAGGTTTTAGAACTGTGCACAATGCGCTGAGAACTGTGAGCAGATCTCCCACCCGAGCACTAGGCTGTGCCGGGCAACATTGATCTGATTGGATGCGATTTCCAAGACTAAAGTTGGTCAGAGCGCACCTGCACGTCAATCGTTTTAGAATCTGACCTTCTGATTGTAGCTCAAAGCAATTTTCCAGCCTAAGTTGCTCCAAGTCCAAGTATACACAATTATGAGGCGCTGCTCCACAAACCACTGACCACCTCCAGGCGCTTACCCATTGTCGCTCGAAAGAAGGAGGCCAAAGTAGATAGGAAGAAACTTTTTCCCTTAGCAGAGGTGTCAATAATCAGGGGGCATAGATTTAAGGTAAGGGGCAGGAGGTTTAGAGGGGATTTGAGAAAGATATTTTCACCCAGAGGGTGGTTGGAATCCGCAACGCACTGCCTGAGGAATGGTCGGTGCAGGACCCCTCACAACAGTTAAGTAGTATTTAGACGAGCACTTGAAACACCATAGCATACAAGGCTACGGGCCAAGTGCTGGAAAATGGGATTAGACTAGATACGTGCTTGATGGCCGGCATGGACACGATGGGCCGAAGGGCCCGTTTCTGTGCTGTATACCTCTATGACGTTGCAACGTGGTCAATGGTCAGTGGGAGACAAAGAAGGTGATGGAAGGTGAGTTACAACATTTTAAGCTTAAAACTAAACAGAAGAGCATTCTGATGAAAGGTCACAGACCTGAAACATGATCTCTGTTTCTCTCTCCACAGAGGCTGCCAGACCTGCTGACTATTTCTAGCACTTTCTGTTATAATTTCAGAAGAGAATTAGAGTGGATGGAGGAGAGTATAGTTACATTAAAATAATAGGAAGCAGAGAAAACAGCTTAAAACAATACAGGATGGAGAGAGAAAGGAGTAACAAGGTGAATGCGGCAAAGATTTTCTTACTGTTTATTCACAGACAATATGAAAGTTGAAAGCAAACTAAATCAATTGAGCTGAAGTGGTGGCGAGTTTATCTGGTGGCAGTTCTGGGTTCAACAGCAGCTACAGAATATTGGGGGAGATACATCATTGATCTTTCCATGCCCTTGTTTCCAATCTTGACAAAATAACAGACATCAAACTATACTGTACAGCCTTTATTCATTTCTTGTTCTGGTTGTGAAAGTCTGAACTTTTTCTTTGGAGGAAATATAAATTTATCAGTGTTTTTGTTTTGAAAACAGTGTAACTCCATTTCTTGAAGTTATTTTTCTGGCCTTTTTCCTGGTTTCCCTTCGACAACCAGTCAAAGCTGAGAGGAAAGGTAGTCTACTCTTGCTGTCTGGTTGCTGTAGGAAGCATTGGTGAGTAGGCCAGGCCGGCACCTTGCCTTTGCTCAGAACCTGGCCACCTTAACACGGCGGTGATCACAGATACACAATCACATCCTAAGACTCTGCTGTAGCCCTCAGCATCTAATCGCAAGATATAATTTCACTTCAATGACTTTGCAAAACAAGGCATGTTTTACTACTGTAAGCCAACAGTGCAAAGCCAAACCTAAGCAGACAAACACAGCAGTCAAATCACAAGAGGGCATCACAGCGGGCCCAATGCAAACTCTACCTTGTGTCCACGTCTAATACGGGCAAAGAATTGCTCCCTCTGAAGAAAGGGAATAAATAACAGTGAGAGGTAAACTGGCACAGGGCAGTGAATAGTACGTTAGGAGGGTCTAAACTAATACACCAAACTGCAGCAATCTCCCTTAGGTGCATAAGCACTTCTTTCGAACTGAACTGAAGAAAACCTTGAAACCTCATATGTATGGTTGAAGAGGTGATGGATTGTGACTGAAAGAGAATGTGTTCAGGTATTGACTACATATTATTTTAATTTACTTTGCTCAGAGAATTCATCAGGTCAATTCCCACCCCTTCTAATTTTACCCGACTGACCAAGGCCTTGGCTCAAAATATTTCTGCCGTTGCCACAGGTTTGTAGTGCTAGTCTCATACAAACAACATGTTCATTAGGATTCAGTCTACAGGCACAAGTTACCCTGCTTTGAAAGAACAGTATCATCTTTTCCATATACATGTGCAAGACTGGTCATTCCATGTACATATGGCCCGTGATTAACCTTCAGTCACCACCAGCTCCACGCGTATCAACATCTGTTAATGACATCGGAGGTAGATATCCTGGCAGATCAACTTTGCACAGAATGAGAAAGAATTTAATTGCAGGCGGAATTTAAGATTAATCCTTTGGAACTTAGCAGCTTTTGATTGAAAATAGATCAACGCTTTCAGTATGTCCCAGAATTCAAGTCTAAGTTTCAGGTTGCAGTCTTATGTCAGAATTTCTGAGGGGAAGGTTAATTAATTCCCAAACTAGTGCTGTGACTATAAAGGGACTGTAGAATTGCAAATTGCACTAAGAATTTATTGGATCACATGCACAGATTTCTATTCCACAGGTGCATTTTATCTAGCTGCACAACTTCGGTGAAATCGGCCAGTGCTATTTGTCTTTGGAGGCTGTACTGCTATCGTGTAATAAAGACTGCAAACTCACTAGACATACATCATGCACATTAGATTCATATATATACGCATATAAATAATATATTCCATTGTTATTACAGCATTGGCCTCGATATTAACTCCCCCACAACAGGCAGTAGATTGAGTTAAAAAGTGAAAGGCACGGATCACGACACCAACATGCCGCTAGTTTACAAGGGCATATATTGGGACTTCTGAGTGATGCTATTGGGGCTACCACAGTCCAATTAGGAGCTCCATTTAAAATTCACTGCTGCTGCCAGGATCAGGAAACTCGGCAGCGAATGGGAGGTGAGAGCTGATGGCTCCACGAGGTAAGTGCCTTTTCCAGCACTCCTTGTGGGCCAGGAGGAGTAGGAGTGCTCACCCTGGCTGCTCAAAGAAGCTTCCACCCTCCATCCATAGCCTCTACCCCCAACTGTTGGAGACAGTCCTCAAGGGTCCCTCCTGCCCACTGGTCAGGCTGTCGGGTGAAAAGTGGACCTGCAGGATGTTAATGAGGCCCCACTGTTAAAGTTGGCAGGACCTCCTCAGTAATTTCACACTGGGTCCTCACTCCACTGTGACCACACCAGTTCCTGCTCGCATAGTCTGGTATCATCGAGAAATGTCACAGTGCACGCAATTCGCAACCTCCAAAGTCATGAACTCTAAATATCAAAAAAATTATTGTAGGAGACTGACAGGAAATTCAATCCTAAATAAACAATTTAAAGCTTTGTTCAATGATTTCGATCATGAGCACCATTTGAATGGGGGACATCACTCCCAGTATCGCCAAGGCTGGATTGGTCAGACTCAAACCTGTAAAGCTCTAAAGTCCAAAGGATTTAGCTCGAGAGTCTGGAGCTGTACCTTGTCCCCCTGAAATGCCTCTGGAAGTTGCCAATAGTAGGATTCCTGGGTGTACTGCCCAAACCGTCCGAACGAGAGCTGTGGCTGCCTCTCTCTCACCGTCACCGTGAATCCTGAGGTGATGCGTGTGGTGCGTTGACGATTCACCAGCGAGAAGTTTTGGAAGTTGTTTGGTGGAACAAATGGAGTCCCAACCTACAGAAGTCAACAGAATGTCAGGTCATTTGTTTAACAGCTTACAAAATGATACCTGATCCTAAAGGCTTTGCAGTATCATTCAAACCAGTCAATTAGCACAACAACCACAATATACAAGTGCCACCAATCACTTGCAACAAAATTATCCGTTTTAAGTAAAGAAACATTTAGCTCTATGCACCTTCAATATGGTCTTCTCTAATCTTTTAATTTAATTTAGATAATTGAATAGGGTGCTATCCAAACTTTGAAGTGGATGGGGGTGGGAATCTGTGAACAATATCCCTCTAAGACTCTGGCATCCTCACAGAGATCATGTAATGCATGCTATCAGTTAAGGCAGTTACACACATCCAATGTCTGTCCCCTCTGTCAGTATCTGAGAAATGCCCATCAAGGATGAACAACATTTGACAAGTGACTGCAAGCTACCATCATGTTGAGAGACCCTGCAACAAAAAGGTTCTCTTTCTGAATATGGCAATAACATTCTTCTGCAGGTAGTGCTAATTATCAATTAGATGCATCACCTTCAATATGATTCACTGGCATGCCTGCCTCCACTGAGGGTGTGCGTTACTTCATTCTTCACCTTTGTTACGTGATGGGCTGACAGACCTGTGGAGTTCGATTGACTACAATTCCAGATCGGCATGATGTGAAGTCAAGCACTGGGGTCCAGGTTCCACCAAATGTGATGCACTGAACTGCCATCACATAATGTACATCTGTACCCTTACAGCATTGTTCCAAATTTGCCCTTTGAGCCAGTCCAGGATCAGCATTATTGCTTGATGCATACATCTGTATGTTAATGGAGGAACATCCTCTGTCCAAGTACTCTCTCTGTGTGCAATATCTCTTACAAATGTAGGGTCAGTCACTAATGCTGGAGATAAGCATAGTGCATTGATGATTTACAGAGGAAAGTGTTGAAAGTTGCTTGGTGGAACAAATGGGGTCACAACCTTCAGAAATTAACAGCATTAACTGCATCAGATTTGCCATATGCTCATTTCTGGCACCCATTACTAGCGACTTAAACCCTCCTTGATAGGCAAGCACTGCCAGTGGGAAAGCAAGAACTAAGGGTTGTGCCCAGGGCAAGGTCTCAGATGTAGCAGAATAAGGACATTTGATGTGCTGGTGACGTGAATTTCTTAAAAGGCTAGCACTCCTAGGCAACTTTCCCTCGGTGAAGATTGAAGTTACTGCTTGTACGCAGGATGACAAAGATTGAACAGTTAATAAAAAACATACCAGTTTTCTGTAGTATGAGGAGCTGCTGCATTGCTGTGTTACTCCCATACAGAAACACGGCAGGCACCCTTCTCTGCTCTCTGCACTCAGGTAGAAGTGACCAGCTTTGCAAGTGTCACAGGTCTGGCCTTGTACATTAGGCTGTAATCAAAGTACAAATTATATGTCATCGGGTTAAACTTGCACTAATGCGACATTTAATCTAAATGGGTCACATCGTCCTGCAGTAGAACAGTATAAATAAGATAAAATGAAATTGGATTTAACCAACGGCTCTCTGAACATAGATTTTTAGATTCCTGACTTGAGGTGACAGATCTGCACTTAAACCAGATCGTTAGTACGATCCATTCTCAGGAGTAACTAGCCTCCATTTTGCAGTCAGTCCAGTGGGGATTGAATATTAAATTTGGGAAAGGAGCAGGCAGACAAGTGGAAATTCCAATAGCAAATCTGAAGACTATATCAGGACCATATTGTCATCAAGCGTCTCTTTACAGCATCGATTCTCATCGGAGAGTATAAAACCAACCCGACCATTGAATATTCCGATCCTCATCGTGCAAGATTTCCTGTTTCAAAGCCCCATTGAGATTACTCCATTTGACGTATTGTAGGAGCCACACATAAGACTGTCAGTGATAATACTGGATCAGACCATCTGGATTGCCGCAAGGTCGATGGTCAGCAGCATCAATGTCCTAAATTTGATTCAGTAACTTTATTTCCACTCCTGCAACCTAGTGTTCTCTCCTGAAGCTCTTGATTAATTGCTAGAATATTGTTCCATGGACACCTGTCACCCTCTGGTGCCTTGCCCAAGTAGCTGTTATTCATGTCTGGGCTGCGTCCAGTAGTGTCAGCAGGCTATTCCACCGTGCAGGCATCACAGCCAAGCCCAACCTCATTTGCATGTGGTGTCTGGCCCTGAATGGGCCCTGGAGAGTGATCAGAAGCACTCTGGCTGGTTTGTCCCTCCTAACATAGAAATACCAACTGTAGCACCTGAACCACTGACCCAGAAAGGAAGCCCCCACCCAAATATCAGCCCCCAAGCAGAATCCCATGCAATATCACTGTCTACTGTCCTACAGGATCTTCACTGTATGTTGTTTGACTGACAGGACAGCCTTTAAAGTAGCTTTCCCATGGTTGTGTGACCGTAAGTTTTCAGAATTTGTTGTCATACCCAATGGAAATGTCTTAAAATATAATCCTTCCCATCCCGACTCCCAAAATGTAAAAATGAATGAGTTATTTTGCAGAATATAATTCTATCATATTCAGTCAGATGGGCACACTGCCCCCAGTGGTTGCTCTCCTATAGCAGTACTCCATAATTACCTTGCATTGGCATTGCCCACTGGCATCACATTGGCCTCCAGTACTTCCTCTCCAGTCACATTTACAGCCAGCTGCAACACAACAAATGAAACATTCCTGGTTTCATTCATAAATTTGAGAAGATCAAAAGGTTACGTGAAAGAAGATCTAAATTTTAACAGGCGTCTCGGGATCCATTATGGTGGATCTCTCAGTGGACAAGAAGTTTCTCTTGCTAATGTAGAGTGTGGGCCCATCGCTGGGCAGTCTTACTGTGTTGGGCACCATGACTCTCCAGCCTTGGCTGGTAACCCCAAAGCTCCAGTGACGCTTGAGAAGAGTTCATTGCTGACCAGGAATCTGGTTGCCTCACTTAAAACAAAACAAATGCATTGGAAAAAGTGCAGAGATGGGCAAAAAAAACTAATCCCGAGTTTAAAACCAAAGAGCTACAAGTAAAGATTGGAGAAGTTTAACTTCTGCTGTCTAGAAAACAGGTCAAATCACTTCAGTCAGTCTTGCCAGTTGAGCAAGATTAGTTAAAAATATATTTAAAGCAGATGTTAAGAAAAGGGGGAATGATAAGCATTTGCAGTAATCTACCCGGAAAGGTGTTGGACTCAAATCCATGAGAAGGTAAAGTTCAAGATGCAATTGGCCTCTAGACCTTGGCTCAGTGGTCACGCTGTTGCCTCAGGGTTCAAGTCACACTCCAGAGACTGAACACACAGTCTTGGCTGATGTACAGTACGGAGAGTGTGCTGCCGTTTAGATGAGAGGTTAAATGGGGCCCTGTCTGCCCTCTCGGGTGAATGTAAAAGATCCCACTATTCAAAGAGCAGGTGAGTTCTTCTCCATGTCCTGGCAATAGTTATCCCTTAACGAACATCAAGAAAACCAATTATCGAGTCATTTATCGCATTTCTGTTTATGGGACCTTGCTGTGTTCAAATTGGCTGCTGTTTCCCCTACATTAGTACTTGACTGATTGTAAAGAAATTTGGGACATCCTTAGGTTGTGAAAAGCTCAATATAATTGCGAGTTCTGGTCTATGTCAGTGTTTATACTCCACATGTGCCTCCTCTCACCTTGGCCCCATATCACCCTACTCCCTCATGTATGTATCAAGCCTCCCCTTAAATGCATCAATGTTATCTACTTCAACGACTCTAGGTGGCAGCGATTTTCACATTCTTGTCACTCTCGGTCTAAAGAAATTCCTCTTAAATTTTTTGTTTAATCTGTTGGTCACTATCTTGGGTTTTCCCCCTTGTCCTGGACTCACCCACAGGTAGAAACGGTTTCTCCACACCCACCCTATCAAACCCCTACAGAATTTGAAAGACCTCCATCTGTTCCACTCTTAGTTTTCTCCTTTCTCCTTTCCTGCTCAATCTTTTCTGACAGTTGTCTCTAAGCTACTTTTAGTGAAATATGCATCTATATTCCCAGATCTGTTTGCTTCAATGCTCTAGTTTCTTACCTTCCAAGGAATAAATGGCCTCCTTATTCCTCCTAGCAAAACAAACTACCTGATTCTATATTGAATATAATTTATTTATCTGCTAATTTATGTCTTCCTGTATTATAGCGCATTTCTCCACATTCTTAATATCTGTAAGTTGGCATCATCTTCAAATTTCAACACCATTCCTGAGTCGAAATCACTTTTATATATATATATATTAATTATATATAGCGAACAACAGTGGTCCCAGCAGAGATACCTGTGAGGCAACACTTTCCACTTTCTGTCGGTCCAAGAAACTTCCCATAATTCCTCCCCTCTGCTCTGTTCTGTAGCCACCTTTCAATCCATTCTGCTACCTGGCACCTGATCCCACATGTTCTGACCTTTATCATGAGGTCACTAATGTGGCACCTAATCAAAGGTCTTCTGAAACTCCCTGTATACCACATCCATGCATCACTCCAGTCAATGTTTGTGCTACCACTTCAAAGAATTCAATAAGCTTGGTTAAACATGACTTTCCTTTTGGAAATCCATGATGACTGGTTTTATTATATTCTCTGTCTCTAGATGTTTAGTTATCTGATTTTCAGCCAAGTTTCCACCACTGCATTAAGCCAACGTCGATAGTTCCTTGTATTAGCTCTATCTCCCTTTGTGACAATAAGAATTATATTATCTTTCCACTAGTTCCTTGCGACGATTTGTTTTTCTATTGAATTTTTAATACATGGACACTTAACACCTCGGCTATCCTCTCCCTAGTTCCTTTGAATACTGATGGCTGCAATCCATCTAGAGCTGGCGCCTTATCCCCGAGTTTCATTTCATTAAGTAGAGAAGACAGAATTAAAAGTCACTGTAATGATCACTATTAAGTTTAGAGACTTACTAATGCAACTCTGTCCATATATGGGATTCCCATTGTAACCTGGAGCACACCTGTAACAAAAATTACAAATAGAGATTAGAAATTGTTCTTTAAACAGGACCCAAAAGTGTTTATAGATGAACCTTTCTTGAGCCCAATGACCAAGGTCAGTTTGTATTGGAATTTAATTCTGATTTGTTGTCTCTAGGATGACTATTCAATTCTTTCAGTTACATTAACATCCCAGTGTAGCGGCAACAGGAAAGTGGATCAAGGTGTAATCCAACCGCCATTGCCAGTAAAATGATTATGAATCAATGGAAAGGCAACAGCAGCTGAAAGAGAACCCACCTTCTGGAAGATCTTTAAAAACCTGCATCCGAAGAAGTGGCACTAATCTGCATTCCTGAAACGGAAAACTACGGCTGCGGTAAAAGCAAAGTTCTTGGACACAAAGGTGATCTGTCCCTGCAAGTGCCTCCCTTTTGCCTGAAGCTCACTTGAAGAAAATGGTCGTTATCAGATTTGCCAACGCAATTGGTTTCTCGATCTACCTGTACAAAAATTACTTCCTATGAACGTCAGCATGTGTTTTAAATGTGCTGTGCTGAGCACGTGTGTAAAAGCAAAGTATCCACCCTGGTCCTAGGGTGCAACCATCAGACATACAGAGCTGGACGATGAAGCTTCAGTTATGTGGAGATACTAGAGAAGCTGGGATTGTTCTCCTTAGAGAAGATTAAGGGGAGATGTAACAGAGGTGTACAAAATTATGAAAAGCTTTGATAGAGCAGATAGGGAGAAACTGGCAGGAGGGTGAGTGACCAGAGGACACAGATTTAGATGTTGGCAAAAGAACTGGGGGAGGAGGGGATTTTTTTTACTCTGAGTTAATGGTGATCTGGAATTCACCTACCTGAAAAGGTGGTGGAAGCAGATCAAATAGGAACTTTCAGAAGGGAAATTGATATATATTTGGAAAGAGACAAACTTGCAGGGCTATGGGGAAAGAGCAGGGGGGTGGGGTTAATTGGATAGCTCTTTCAAAGGCACGATGGGCTGAATGGCCTTTGTCTGTGCCATGTGGTTCTCTGTACAGAAATATAAATTTGCTTTAACAGGGAGTTCCTTGTTTTCATTCCAGCTGGCTGGTTGAGTTTTGGTGAGTTTACCTCTGTACCCCTCTTGCCCATTAATTGCTCACCTACAGTATTTGCATTTTTGACTCTACTTTGATTTTTTTTGGTACATTATTTATTATAAAAGAAAGTTACCAATGAGTTGTGAAAAACCATTAACCTACAGTTTTCTTTGAATGGTTCTTGCCTGATAGTAAGTCAGTGAGACAATTCCAACACTTCCACAGTAACTAATCGACTCTGGTTACCCCCCGAAAAACATACTGGGGAGGTTTAAAAGTTTAAACGGTGTTCCTAATTATTGGTTTTACACAATAACAGACAGACAGAAAATGATCATTTTACTCAGACAAAGACATTACATGGGAGCAACTGATGTAAAACAAATACACACACACACACACAAAGAGCCGAGGGCAGCATCAGCAAACCTGCACCAACACTAACTAAAGTCAACAGTGACAAAGATTCAGAGAAATCAAGGCAGCAAATCAGATTGCCTTTTATTATGAGAAGTGGCAGAGCAAGTTAAATAGCAGGTCAGAATTACCGCCAACCGCAGGAGACCAAGGCTAGCGGAGATTGAGGACTGCCGGCAGATAAGATTACCATCACAAACCCTTGTTAAAGGTCTCCTCCTTCAAATTTTCTTCATACACCATTTGGATAAATGTCACCCAAATATACACAAAAGCATTCCACATGAAAATGTAAAAAGAGCACTGTCGCTCAGTTGGAGCTTAGCATACCAGTGCAGGGCAACAGGAAACTCCTCCATAAGCCATCACAGGTCACTGAGGCCAGGATCTCCCCATCTAATCAGCTGTGATGCTAACCTTTTCTTTTAAAAATACGAACAGATTAATATTTATCCTGCAACACTTGAAGATTAACATAATAAACCTTTTCATTAAAGCACTTCACTCAAGAACATCTCTTTACAAGTCTCTAAGAGACTGGCACGACAACAATGGCGTGTTATTTCTGGTAGACATTTCACGATGGTACAATTTAATCTTTTTCTGTCATTAAAAAGCACTGTCCAGATCTACGATGCTCAGCAACTTCTCAACGGTCATGGTCGGAATCCAAATGTTTTATAAAATGTTAATGACTCAAACCAAAGAGTGTGACGTTCCACATCTGGGATCTGGTCCTCACCCTAAGGCAAGTGCAATGTATGAATCAGTTTTTGAAAGAGTCCCTATAATGAAGTACTAGAGGTCTGCTGTTATGTTTCAATAAACTCTCTTGGTTTAAGCTTTCCTTCTATTTTATTTATTTATTTTATTTTTTATTTAGAGATACAGCACTGAAACAGGCCCTTCGGCCCACCGAGTCTGTGCCGACCAACAACCACCTATTTATACTAATCCTACATTAATCCCATATTCCCTACCACATCCCCACCATTCTCCTACCACCTACCTACACTAAGGGCAATTTACAATGGCTAATTTACCTCTCAACCTGCAAGTCTTTGGCTGTGGGAAGAAACCGGAGCACCCGGAGGAAACCCACGCGGTCACAGGGAGAACTTGCAAACTCCGCACAGGCAGTACCCAGAACTGAACCCGGGTCGCTGGAGCTGTGAGGCTGCAGTGCTAACCACTGCGCCACTGTGTCACCCCATAAAATATTTCTATGAAGTATTTGATTTGGTATTTTCTCTGCATAGTTTCGCATCTGTAGGGTTGTCGCTGGTGTGTTGCTTCAAACAAAACATTTTGTCTGATAATGTTCCTGTGAAGCATTTAGAACACTCCAGTACATTAAAGGTGCAATATAAATGAGTTGTTGTTACTTGACTAGTTTTATTTGAAGATGTCCGCTTTGTGCTCAATAGTTTATTAGCAGCCCCAGCCATGGGTTGGTTGTGATGGATTAAACAAAGGGCAATTTGGACCCTTGCAGTGACCTTTGCCACTGACTACTGAATGGGAAAGTCATATTGCTGCAAGGTCCAGACAGGGCAGGCTGCTGATAAAGGAGTCATGGCAATAGAAATGTTTGAGTACAGAGACTTCATAAACCGGCCCTTTTAGCATCACTGGAAACCTTGTGATTTTCAACTAAAGCTTGAAATTTTAAAATCGGTCTCCATCACAACAAAGCAACCAATTGGCTTTTAATATGACCTATAATAGCACAAAATTAGTTTCCCCCCTTTTGAAAACATCGAAGGTTGCATATAAGTAACGGCACAGTCAGCAGCATGATGGAATAAATGCTTCTTACTCAAGGAGCTTCTGATAATCCACTCAAGTATCAGTCATGGCTCCATGGTAAGACACTGGTCTGTGAGTCAAAAGGTTGCAAGGTTCAAGTCAAACTCCCAAGACTTGACCACATAGTCTAGGCTGGCACTTCAATGTAGCACTGTCAGGAAGTGACATCTTTTGATGAATGGTGAACCAAGGTCCCGCTCAGGTGGATATAAAAGCACTCTTTGATAAGGAGCAGAGGAGTTCTCCAGGTGTCCTGGCTAACATCAGTCATTTATCTCACTGCTACATGTGTCGAGGTACTGATTATGACCAACCAGTCACTCAAGTAACAACAT
Organism: Heterodontus francisci; assembly: GCF_036365525.1. Taxonomy (NCBI): domain Eukaryota; kingdom Metazoa; phylum Chordata; class Chondrichthyes; order Heterodontiformes; family Heterodontidae; genus Heterodontus; species Heterodontus francisci. The sequence goes on along the minus strand of NC_090407.1, from coordinate 40,527,343 downwards.
TTGCCCAATTAACTGTGACTGTATTTCAGAAGTAACTCATTGCCTGTGATGCACTTTGGGGTGTCCTGAAGATAAGAACGTCACTGTTAAATTGCAAGCTTTTTTCTGTGATCTCATCCCCTGGATTAATCCAGATAGCCTCACTAGTGGACACTGAGATCATAAAACATAAAAAGCACCACAGCTGGGAGGAAACTGCACTGGCCATTTCACACTTATAAAAGTATAGTAATTCTCTGTGAAGCAGTGCAACCAATCCCAACACAAGGCTAGGCTGTAAACATCCCAAGACTCCTTGTTACATTCAATTTGAGTTGACTAGAAGAATCCTAGCAAAGCAGTTTTTTGGCCTACTGCTAGTGCCTACAAGACACCAATGATACGAGAAAGTCAGAAAGTTGTGGCAGTAGCCCTAATGTATGAATTGTACAAATACTTCCTTTTTTAATGCCCATTCTCTCAGCTAACCTGATTGAATTATTCATGGCAAAGTATAAAATAAATAAAAGGGCGGCACGGCAGCACAGTGGCGCAGTGGTTAGCACTGCAGCCTCACAGCTCCAGCGACCCAGGTTCAGTTCTGTACTGCCTGTGTGGAGTTTGCAAGTTCTCCCTGTGACCACGTGGGTTTCCACCGGGTGCTCCGATTTCCTCCCACAGCCAAAGACTTGCAGGGTGATAGGTAAATTGGCTATTGTAAATTGCCCTTAGTGTAGGTAGGTGGTAGGAGAATTCAGGGAAGATGGGGATGTGGTAGGGAATATGGGATTAATGTAGGATTAGTATAAATGGGTGGTTGATGGTCAGCATAGACTCGGTGGGCCAAAGGGCCTGTTTCAGTGCTGTATCTCTCTATGACTCTATATTAAAAGAAAAATAGTCCAATACACACATAATGCAGCAAATATTGGACCCGGTTCAGGACTGTAACAATCAAAACAAGGAAGACAAAACAAAGACACACTACAGGAAAAGTAAGTCATTACAAAGAGTAAGCAATGTGCTCATTCTCACAGCTTTTGCTTAACCACAATACTCATTTTTTTTTTGTATATATAAATGCACACAAATGCAAGCTTAAAGCTTCGTTCACATATAAAGCCACCTGCACCCAGAAGTAACAGAATAGCTTGAAGTTCAACTAACCCAGCACAGCACCTCTTCCCAAGGATGTGAAAGGAATTGTGGAAACAGAACTACAAGCGCAGCAGCTGCCCTGCATACCATGGGAATCTTACCTTGGAAGTTTGTAGCCTACCACAGCCATTTCTGCATGGCCAACCAGAACAATTCTTGCACCAAACAAAGCGCCTGAACCTATAAACACTTTATTACATCAATCGTGTTAAACACCCAAAACAGTGAGCTCTTAAATGAGGTAAAATATTAGAAACATCAATGCTACATTTCTCAAAATAATAATACACTTTAACAAACTATTTCTTTGCAACTCCTACAGAAACATCTGTGATTATTTCAAAGGCACATATGATTAATTAGGTTCTGATTATGACCAGTCATTCTCTTGTTGATGCTCAAGCAATTGATGGATACTCATTTACCTGACAGCTTCCAACTTACCACATACGAAAATAGCAAATAGAGAATGGGGAATAACGAGCATGTTCAAGCATACTGTACCCTGAGCACCTTAAAGTTTCAACTGATAGCTAAGATTGTTTGCCCGAGAGGTGCTCACAAGACCACTGCATCCCTGTAGTTACAGGAGAAAATAATTGGGGAGATGCTGGTAATGCCACTAGCGAACTAGGGGCCCAGGCTTTAACATTACACACAACATTCCCTTAATCTTTAACATTTGGCATTACTGCTTCTTTTTCTGGGTGAACTAAAACTCAAAACATGCTCAGATGGCGGTCTGAATTGATGATGATCAACAGTGACCTGTTTGGCTTCCAAAGAGAATTTTATTTGTATTCTTAGAATTAATTCCAATTTTGAAAACATTTCAAATGGTCTAAGTTCTGTCTGCATTTTAGAACTCGAGGCACATAACTGTGCAGCTCGCATTGTGAAGAAATCTAGATGTAGCACCTCATCTGCTCAATGCAAAAGTTTTCACACCCAATCATCTCATCCTGTAACTTCATATAACAGAAAGCCACTTAATCGTCTGGAAGGATACAGGATATCAAAGAGTAGAATAATCACTGTGCCCCAATGAGATGCAGGCTCGTGCTATACCTCAGGGAGCTGCAGGAGCCACTAATATGAGAGTGCATTGTGCTTATTTAACAAAACAAAGTCTAGCAAACCGGTCAGGAACGACAAACATCCTTTTCAGTTAAAGCTGCAGCCTATTTTGATGTGCCACACTTCAAAAAACACGAGTTCTGCATCACACTTGGGAATCAACAAAGTCACCAATGCTGCCTTGGATGTTGGCTGCTTGGACACTTTGACAGAATGATTAAAGGTTGACTTTCGAACCCAGTAAGGAGGAGTATATTCTCAGCATTGGAACTAAATTATTACAAATAAATAAAATCAAATTAGATTTCTTTCAGGAAATATTTTGTGAAACAGTATTCGAGTAATTTGTAACAGCACATGTGGTAAGTGTAGCATGTTTGGGAGGATCAGCTGACTATGGACCCATGGTTTCCAAAGCTTTCCATTGCAAGGATTTTCCTCACCTCATGCCTGGGTCATTTGTAAACTAATTGCTGGATTTATTGCTATGATTAGTCAATAACTCTATCATTGTATCACATGACTACCAGAAGGGTAGAAGACGAACGAGATGAGTCTTGCTCTTTTTTTGGTCCATCAGTTCCGGTGTTCCTATATTCCAACTTACACCTAAAAAGGAGCATCCAAACTGGGGCATGTGGACTCCAAGGCAGCTCAGTTTTATTTGCTGGTTTTTCCTCTTTCAATGCTGTGGGCCTTGGGATTTGGAAATGGCTGTTCATAGTGCTATAATAATATAAACAGTGGCTAAATCCTAAATCAGAACACCAAGATTGGTTAGTGCTAGGCAAACTAATGGAGCGTGGGTTCAAGCTTCACATGTGGCCCACAAGGCTCCACGATAAGACACCTGTGCAGCCCACAAAGACCAAAAAAGGCTTGGACGCTCCAGATATAGCCGGTAATTTCACAAAGCTCCATTCTGAGTATGTAGCCACTCTCGATGGATCAAAGGCAGGGCTTTGACACTATCAGACCAATTCTGTGAGCCATCCTCCAGCCGAGTGAAGCTCAGTTCTGGAAGTGCTTGCACTTCGGAGCAACATGGAAAATCATAGCTCAGCTGGCAACACATGATAACTGTCGAGTGAAACCCTGTACATGTCAGAATGATGATGCTTAGCTAAAGAGAAATCACAGAACAGTAAACCAATTCTGAACAAAGCAGGTTGTGAAAATGCTGATTGATATCATTATGAATCTTTATTATCATAAACGGAAATGCACAGAATTATTTTTTTAAAAAGACTGACGTTTTTAAAAAGTGTATAACGCAAACACAAGATAGAAATAATTACTTAAATAGAAGTTACCAGCTCATTTGTGATTTAAAAATACAACTGCTTTTTTTAAGCTTTGTAATCATTGTCCAGAAGGTACGATACCTGAAAAGAAACCAGAATGTGTAGCACGGAAAACAGAACAGAAGTTATTCCCTGTCAGTTAATAGATAGGAGTGGTTATTCTTTACTGCCCATCCAGCTTTCTGGGTAATTCCATTACCCAGAAATGCTATTAAACTCTCAATCTCCACAGCAAATGGTCAATGGTGATTTATCTTGATGGTGAACATAAGCAGAACCAAGTATGTTCTAAAAACTGCCAGCAATACAGTTTTTATCGGTATTCAGTTTTTATCAAGTATTCTTCTGGGCAAAAAGTCAAAACAGCATCAATGTTGTAAGTAAATGACTGCCATCAGGTGGAGATGGGTGAGTGAAATAAAGTGAACCTGAATTTGAACCCAGAAAATCAGAACAATTAAAAGGTTTGAAATTCAGTCTTTTTTTTTTAAACTTTAGTATTGCCTTGGAGATTTTATACTTGCACACATTGCAGAGCTGACCACAATGTTGTGGCTCATTGACGACAGTAATTAACCAATTGATAAATGTACAACAGTCTAAGGGATGCAGGACATGCACTACAAGAAAGATGCTCAATTTAAGTGAAATGATCGATAAGCCTTCAGCAGGCGGACCGCCAGCATTCTATTAAAAACAACCTAGATTCAAGTTAATTTGAAGAGTGTGCAGAAGTACAATATAATGCCCATTTTCTTTGGGCACAGTGATTCAATATGTGAATCAAAAAGAGACTAACTTGTTGACTTCAATAAATTATTACCCCTGACTGGCTTCTGTACATATTATTCCAATAGAACAAATCAGTCACTTGTATTGAGGTAGTTATTTGCACCCCATTACTGTTTGAAATGAGCTACATTTTACTTTCACAAACTACATTACATAACACCTTCAAAACTTTTGACAATTTACTTTGTACTTTGTTTTATACAGATAAGTGCAAAAGAATCTCGTTCAGTTCTCAGTGAATCTCAGTGAACCTGACGTTTCAGCAAATAAGATTCTCAAGCACAAAACCAGCTAAGTGTCTTCACATATTTTTCATTAAGCTGAACTCTAAAAGTCAGCATTGAAGCTCATCAATCTGGGATAATTTTTACTGGTATGGCTAGACGGCCCAGTGTAATATAGAGAGGCAGGTCCTTGTTTTTGCTATTTGAGTTGGAATTGTGATATCCTCCTCGTAGTAGTTGCAGGATGTCTAGAGCAGTTGGTTTTTTCGACTTTCTCCTTCTGCCTCCTGACAGTTTGTTTTTGGGGGGAGCATCACCATCACACTTTTTGGTCTGCAACCTACTTATTGGTCGACTTTCCGATCTTTTCAGGGCCAGTGCAGTTGTTGGGAGCGTCGTTGCAAGCATCAACAGCGGGTCTACGTTTTCAGAAATCTTCCTGGCAGACACCAATGTTGGCAGCGTTCTTGTTTTGCCTGCAATTTTAGGCTGTGTCGTCAGCGGGGACAATGTAGTAGCACCTGATTTAAAGAATGTCTTTCCTCTCCGATGGATGGATGCAGCATTACTACCTGATGATGGGTGTTTGATTTTATGCCTCTGAGACCCACCTCTATCACGTGCTGCTGCTGAAGGTTTCACAGCCGTATTAAGATGTTCTGTTTTACCACGTTTTGTTTTATCCTTAGACCGTGTTGGTGCTTTTCTACCAGGTTTTGTTTTATGCTTCGAGTGCCCAGATACATTTTCCCCAGGTTTTCTTTTACTTTGAGATTCTGTGATTGTTTTACCACCAGAGTTTATTTTACCTTTAGTCCTAGCTGAGTTTGTTGCATTCTTTACAGTTTCTACATAACCGGGTTTCACTTTCATTCTTGATACCCGTAAATGTGATTTTGTGGGTTTCTCTAGCACAGCTCTAGGAACTGGTCGAGTCGTCAAATCCTTTGGCTTTATGATGACCGTAGTCACATTTGAATACAATGCAAATGTAGTAGATGAGACTAGTTGAAGTGTGACTGCAGACTCCATGGTTATTGTTGATATAGTTGTTGTGGAGATCTGCTTGACAACAGCTCTGCCTTTACCAAATAGAGCTGAATTTTTACGCCCATTAGCAGACTTTCCAAATTTCTTCTTAACCTGGACTTTGCCCACGGACTGCACTGGAGAAGCTGTAGATTTGACATGTGGCCGTACAGTTGTCAAGGAAGCAACAGCAGAAGCTGCTTTTCTGTGAAAGCGAAATGCTTTGCTTTTTACTTGTGCTGGTGTGCTGAGAGGGGGATTTTTAACAGAAGGTCTTTTGGAAACAAACTTCGCAGTTTTGTTCTTGCTTCCGTAAGCTGCTGGCTTCACTTTCGATCTTGTTCTGGAGTACTTTGTAAATGGATTTGTGGGAGAGCTGGTGGTAGTTTTAGTGAGGTCCGGTTGATCACTATTGGTGAGTGAGGTCCTCCTTTTCTTCACCTCCGAGATTTCCTCAGCCAAAGCTGCAAAACCATCAATAAGAATCTCCAGCCGTACTTGCAAAGCGGTCAGCTTGTCATCAACATCTGCAAACTTCCACTGCAAGTCGGAAATCAGCCTATCTTTGGGAGGGGCTGACAGCAGGCGCGTGAGGTTCTTCAGCTGCAAGCTTAAATTATCTTGCCTCTTCTGTAAATGCTTGAAACCGTCTTTAAGGTCCAAGCCTGTGTCCTCTAACATCGTTAGTCTTCTGTTGAAGCTGATGAGGGAGGTTTTCATCAAGTGTCTGAACTTATAGGTCCTCCGTTTTGAGGTGGTCTTGACCACTGACAGCATTTTTGTTACTCCTGTTGGCACGGTGACTGCATCTGCACTGGAAGTGTTACTCATTTTTCCCACATCCCCATTTATTAGACCTGTGGTGTTAGTGTCTGTCGCATTCCCACTCAGATCTTCTACACTGTCCCTGGACCCACCTTCCGTAATCTTCTGACACTCAGCTGGAATCAGCTCCTTGGACTCCAGCTTTACTGGCTGAATCCAAACTTTGCAGAATTCTGTCAGATTTCTTCTTAAAGGATTAAAAGGTCTTGGTCAGCAAACAAAAACATCTTTTCCTTCTTTAAAGAAATATTTACATAGAATTTGACACTTTGGCCTCGCACCGATAGCTACATGGTTAGTTTAAATCGGTTTTATTTTAGACCGGTTGCTTTGAGCGGTTTTAATTTGAGCACAAAGACTGGCTGCTGAAAACTCTATTGTTTACAACAATAGACATGTTTCAGTCAATTTTCTTTGGTATATACATACTTGTGTGTCATGCGGAAAGGCTTTTATGTAACAACCTGCAAATCTTTGCAAGCCCTGACCAACAAGTAGCCAACATGGTAGCCCCATGTTAGTGCACAGATTAGTTAGCAGCAGAAGCAGAGCAACACGAGCTTGGTTAGGCAGTGATTAAAGCACAGGCCCCAGCCTAGTCTGTACATGAAGCTCAATTATTATCCTCGCACCAAAATCTGCTCTCACCTGCTCCTTATCTCAATGCAATCCTCAAAAAACTATTACTGTTCCAAAAAACAACTCTCATCCTGAATTTTACTGCATTTGCAGGCTGTCGTAAGCTGGACAGTAAACTGAGCTCCGCCACATAGAAGGCAGAGAATGCAAACCAGGTCTAACATTTGTATTGTATACAGATAATTCCAAACAACTCACTCATGACTTGAAACAAAGAGAAGCACCAACTCGAAAGTGAGAACGCTGGGACCTGGAAACTCCTCTATATTCACTACCAGCTTTGTATAACTAACTTGGGAATTTTATTTTTTATTTTATTTTTTTATTTTATTTAGAGATACAGCACTGAAACAGGCCCTTCGGCCCACCGAGTCTGTGCCGACCATCAATCTCTCATTTATACTAATCCTACACTAATCCCATATTCCTACCACATCCCCACCTGTCCCTATATTTCCCTACCACCTACCTATACTAGGGGCAATTTATAATGGCCAATTTACCTGTCAACCTGCAAGTCTTTTGGCTGTGGGAGGAAACCGGAGCACCCGGAGGAAACCCACGCAGACACAGGGAGAACTTGCAAACTCCACACAGGCAGTACCCAGAATTGAACCCGGGTCGCTGGAGCTGTGAGGCTGCGGTGCTAACCACTGCGCCGCCCCTATTTCAAGACTGTTTATTGCTCATCTCAATAAAGCTGACCATCCAATTGCAAGGAAATTACTTAAAAACACAACATACATTAAGGTTTTGCAATCCAACTGACCAGTAGTTTTTGCATAGTATTATGGAGACAGCCTGAAACCCCTCTCATTACCTATGTTATTAATGAGGTCTTCCCGACAAAGCCCATTTTCCAGTTGATTTGGGTGACGCTAAAGCAACAAATGGAACGTGTCAGCTGTAGTGAGGATTAAACTGACAACAAGGGACCAATAACAAAGGACTCTGCCCTGAGAGTTAACAGTGCAAACAAGTCCGACTCTGTTCAGTTGTTCAAGTTGCCTCCTCGATGCTGTACAGCTGGAAAGTGTGCTCTCATTTCACACATTGAAAAATCTTTGAGAAAATCCCCAGGCATGGTAGTAAAACCAAACCACAAACGTACACATTTGGATGTTGTAATGGGAGAACTAGGCTATTCGAAGGGTGAGTTACAATGGGTGGAACTTTTTTTCCCTTATCCTTTGACCTTTGTGCACATTAGAAAAGAACCTCTTTAATTTCACAAATGGTTTTTACAGTGATTAATGTTAACGGCACCATTATTGTCTATCTGTAAGAATAAGTGCAATTTAAAGAAATATTGCTATCACGGCCCAACAAAAGATGTTAATTAATCATTATAGAAGTGTGGGAATATGCAAACAGGTGGCACGAAAATGAACACTAACCACACACCCAGTGCCAGCAGCTGGACTAAAGCTACTGGAACCCGCAGTAGGGGCTCGATCCTTGCTAAGCCACTCCGTTGACACACATTACAGGGAGTGTCCTGCAGCAGCTCCACTGAATCGAGGAGGGCAATTTCAAAGCACTCCACTGGGGCACTCTCAATCCCTCCAATCCAGGGTCATTAATCTGTAGTTGGGAAATAGACACTTGTAACGGAGCCACTCTGAAACCCTTCCAGTAACTGACATCACCAGAGCAGCCTAATGGGGAGACTTTGAGACGAGACTTTCGGGTCTAGTGGTGGCTGGCAAATATTCATTCCAAGAGAAAAAATTCAAGTATATTTCAGGAGTGTTTATCATTTTCTTCTATTACTCAGAGCAATTTTAACAGGACCACTCCCTCAAAACTTTCCTATGCCTTTTTAGAAAACTGTGGTTTTATTGATCTCTCAACCTTTGTCTCTGCATTAGCTACTTTGATGGATTTTAACAGTGAGGGCATCGTACCAACAGCCAATATTTATCTGCCCAATAGTCTCTTCACTCTGACGAATGAGGAGTCACAGCTTTCAACCACATAGTACAGAGTAAGCATTATAATTGGAACTTGCAGCTCAGTGGTAGCACTCTCAACAATGAGCAGCAAAAGTCTGTGGGTTCGAGCCCCACTCTGGTGACTTCAGCACATATTCCAAGCTGACACTTTAGTGCAGTACGGAGGGAGTGCTGCAGTATCAGATGTGCCAGCTTTCAGATGAGATGTTAAACTGAGACCCTCTCTGACCTCTCAGGTGTAAATCTACTAAGCCAAAGTCCAATGATCCCTTGTTAGTTAACCCAGGAAACCTGCCACCTAACTGCAGAGTGGGAGATAACCTGAGACAATTCCAGGACATTGCAGCTTCAACCTCACTGAAAGAAACATCATTCTTGTGCTTACAAAATCACACAGCTGCAAGGAAACAATTCAACAGCGTGGTAGAAGGTCAGAACAGACACTATCTAAAAGTTGTTATTAAAAAATTGGAAGTTGCGCTAAACTTCTATAAATCACTAGTTAGACCGGAGTTAGAGTATTGTGCCTAATTCTGGGCACCACAATGTAGGAAGGATGTTAAGGCCTTAAATAGGGTGAAGAGATGGTTCATTAGAATGGTACCAGGGATGCAGGACTTCAGTTGTGCGGAGAAACAAGAGAAGTGGGGTTGATCTCCTTAGAGCAGAGAAAGTTAATGGAAGGTAGAGGTGTTCAAAATCATTAAGGGTTTTAATAGAGTAAATAAGGAGAAACTGTTTCCGCTGGCAGGAGGGTCAGTAATCGAGGACAGAGATGTAAGATAATTGGCAAAAGAACGAGAGGCAATATGAGGAAAACATTTTTTTTTTTATTGCAGCGAGTTGTGGCGAACTGGAAAGCACTGCCTGAAAGGGTGGTGGTAGCAGATTCATTCATAATTTTCAAAAGGAAATTAGGTAAATATTGTAAAAGAAGAAAAATTTGCAGAGCTATTGCAAGGGAAAGGGAAGGGAAATAGGACTAATTAGTCAACTCTTTCGATGGGCTAAATGGGCTTCTGTGCTATATGATCCTGTGATGTTAAATCTAGAAGTGCTGATTAAGATGAAGGGTCAGATTTGAGGAAGTTAATATGCCTTAGTTATGCCTAGAATGAGTGTTGAGCATTGCCTAGCCAACTACATGTCTACAACGTTAACACCAACCTCTGAACTCCGATACACAATGTAAATGCACTACTTCCTACTCAAGCTATCCTTAAGGCCTCTGTGGGTAAGACTAACAATTAGGTACCACGCTCTTTTGTTCTATAGGTCTATGCCCATTAGGAAGCTGACTGAAACTGACCCAACTTACTTTACAAAAGATTCAAATTGGTAGAGAGGGGGATCTTTCAGCCTTCGCCATGGACCGATTTCAAACTCTGGTTTGGAGGAAAAATATTTCTGACGATACCAACCGATCACCAAATACAAATCTGTTCAAAACACAGTATTGTTTCAGTTGCTGTTAATTGTCAAGTGAATTGCTATGTTCCACATGGTCGTTTCTCACTGGAAGGTAACAGCTAAAGGCAGTGCCAATCAGGCTGTACCCAGATGTACTGGTCAGCAACACAGGATTAATCACACACCAAAATCTTCCAGATCCCAGCAAAACTGTCTGAGCAGGAATGAGGAGATAAGCAGGTAGGCTGAGCTGTCCCAATCTGTCAAAGTAACAGCTTTACAGGGGGTTGTGGGTGGGATACGCCTGGCACCAGGCTATGCAATGGCAATTTGCATACTGTGTGTCCATGTGTTTCAGTGGGATCGGGTAATATACAGAGCTAGATTAAATAAACATGGGAGAAAAAAAATCAGGAATACTGTTTACGGAGACAGGCGTGTACTAACGAGATTGTGCGCTTGATGGTGGAGAAGGAGACTGGGGGGAACCAGAGGGGACTGCGGGATTGTGAGATGGAAATATCCAGCCACAAAGACAACATAATCAGACATTAAACAGTCATGTCCAACTCACTGGGTGTGATATTATCATTCAGCATACTGTATTATAGCTTTTTTTTTTAATACTGTTCTCCCATTGGATGGATGCTCAGGCCTAAATAATCCACAAAAGTTCATAAAATTTGCTGTTTGCAATTACATCTAATTTGCACCCAGTGTGAAGAATAAAAGCTATACTCTCTAAATAACGTCAGACTAAGTAGCAGATACATATTTTGCTTTCCATGAATCAAAATTCACAATTGTAACAGGACCATAAGAGACAAAAATGCACAGCAATCACCACTACAATAAGCCTCAGTACAGACGCACGAGAGTGTCCAAGCCCACCAACAAGCACCTGAAAATCATCCCTCTGCAACTATAGAGGAGCTCCCACAACACAAAGCACCAACTCCACCTGAATCATGCAGAGTTCTCTGGCTTTTCCACAGTTTGTAAGGCTTAACATATCTTGTTACGATTAACCCATTTTTATAGAAGCTGAAAACTCAGGATCCTAGTCTGTTGGTCAAAAGGAAGCCCCAGCCATCAGCTGTATCGACAGAGCCTGCCAATCAGCTGTAGACCAGATGCCTCACTCCCATTATGGCCTGAAAGAATTCCCCTCTCCTTCTAAGGAACCGTACAGATTTAACAGTGAACTCAAAACATCCCCAATGGTGATGATTGATAACAATAGGGAATATACTAATGACCGTTAAAATCAGCTCTGCCCTTCCAGCATCCGCCTCAGGGAGGGAGGCAGTTATTGAGTGCTCCTTCCAGTCATGTTTACTATTCAAACCTTGGGTTCTCCCCAGACTCTCAACATATCGCATGCAGAAGATCCTATTTGTCTCCGTGGATATACAGCTCTCTAATAAATTACTTTCAATATACTACACCCCATTAACAGAGATTGGCAAGTTTCATTTCAATGGCATTTGCAGAATAATCCAACAGCAATGACATCCAAATCAGATAACCTCCTACAGTTATTTTAAAGGCATCTTGTATGACTGGTTTATTGTCTTTATAGAAAATCACATAGTACCTTTCTGTTCATTTTACTACAGTTGCTGAGGCTGGATTTTCTATACATTATGCTTCATTCTCCTGCATGCTCAATGTACTACTGAGAGTTTGGGAGAAGTTATATGTGAGTTGTCTGCTTTCAACAGAGGTAGTGTGGTGTCATATTCCTGATAAAGAATGGAGTTCCGCTATAGAAGGATTTTCAACCTTAATACTGCTTTCTTTGCAGGGAGTTACCAGTGGAAGCAGTGACACACTGCACAAGGAGGCTTTACTGTTAACTTTAAAATCCCCATACCCACCATGACTGAGATGAGCCAATCTTATTCTCATTGGAGCTCTATGCCATCAGATAAAAAGGGACATTAATCCCTTCTCTATCTGGGCTGGATTGTATCCTGGCTCTGAGATACAGTGTGCTGAAACAATACTTCATCAACTCTGAGAAAACGTCTTTCCGTTTTGAAGTTGGTATCCCTACCAAAGAAAGCAGACTTCAACTGAAAATCGTAAAACAGATCTTCGCTTTTTAAGTTGAATCCCCAAGTCCATGAGCAGCAGGAACTTCTTGTCGTTACAGAATTACTGCTAAAAGTATAAAGAACCTGCTGTTAAGTCAGGGATTCACTTTATACAGACTCGGTTAAATTGAACCCTTTCACCGGAGTACTACAATAGTTAGGACTAAACAAAATGTTTCCTGGATGGCAACTGTATTTGAATATGTTGGTCCAGTTTTGGGTATTTTACACTGATGCCTCGAGGCAATTAGTAAACAACATGAACGTAAAAGAGATAGACATCTGAAGCAGAACTTGGTACATATAAGCCGGTGAAGGGGTCAGTACATCTGAATGAGATGCTGGTTCATGGAAATGACACCACTCTGGAAGCAGCTCTATGTATTAGATTTAGTAAGTGAGCTTTTGGACTAATTACTTGTAATACCCACTTAGGAAATATTGTAAATGTACAGTCAAAAGAGTCATGACAAACGAAGCCGCAAGAGGGTCTGGCAGACTATACCTTTCGCAATTTTTGCCTTCGTAACCGTTAGGGCACTGATCACAAGTCGCCTGTCCGTCTGTGTCCAGGAAACAAGTTGGGGAGAACCTGAGTGGAAAATAAAACCATTAAAAAAAATCTGAGCTAACCACTTTTCAAGATTTTAGATCAAGATTTCCACACTGGCTACCCCAAGTGCAATGCTCCAGTGACTCAGAGACAAGTAAAAGGTATTTGAAAAATGTAAAAATTTAACTTTTTTTTTTGCAGGTTTTTACTGACGTTTCACCCAACTCATCCAACCTGATGAAAGTTTGTTACAACCAATGTGGAAAATTCCCTGCCTTTTGTAGCATTCTGGCTGGAACTTTTGATCAGTGGGTCAGATAGTCACTCAAACTTCTAAAACGACTGAGTCCACTGAAAAAGACATTTTCACTTCATCTCACGAAGGATTTGAAAGCAGCTCAGATACAGGGGAAGCAAACGTGTGTCACACAGAAGCAGAAACCTGTCAAAGCACAAAGAATGGATTGTTCTGTGAATCTTCAGAAGGTCTTTGATCCAGATTTCTGGCTGCAATACCAAACGCTCAGGTATAAACTTGTCTTGGCAGTAACATGTGATGAGCAATGGCGAATTATCATGTTTTTCACTGTCTGATTCTCTTCATTTGAATGGCCAAATTTTCTATTCAACTCCAGAAACAACCCACACTGACCACTCACTGAACACCAGGAACCATCCACACTGACCACTCACTGAACACCAGTAACCATCCACACTGACCACTCACCGAACACCAGTAACCATCCACACTGACCACTCACTGAACACCAGGAACCACCCACACTGACCACTCACTGAACACCAGGAACCATCCACACTGACCACTCACTGAACACCAGTAACCATCCACACTGACCACTCACCGAACACCAGTAACCATCCACACTGACCACTCACTGAACACCAGGAACCACCCACACTGACCACTCACTGAACACCAGGAACCATCCACACTGACCACTCACTGAACACCAGGAACCATCCACACTGACCCCTCACTGAACACCAGTAACCATCCGCACTGACCACTCACTGAACACCAGGAACCATCCACACTGACCACTCAGTGAACACCAGGAATCATCCACACAGACCACTCACTGAACACCGGAGTCATCCACATTGACCACTCACTGAACACCAGGAATCATCCGCACTGACCCCTCACTGAATACCAGGAACCATCCGCACTGACCCCTCACTGAACACCAGGAACCATCCGCACTGACCACTCACTGAACACCAGGAACCATCCGCACTGACCACTCACTGAACACCAGGAATCATCCACACTGACCACTCACTGAACACCAGGAATCATCCACACTGACCACTCACTGAACACCAGGAATCATCCACACTGACCACTCACTGAACACCAGGAATCATCCACACTGACCACTCACTGAACACCAGGAATCATCCGCACTGACCACTCACTGAACACCAGGAATCATCCGCACTGACCACTCACTGAACACCAGGAATCATCCACACTGACCACTCACTGAACACCAGGAACCATCCGCACTGACCACTCACTGAACACCAGGAATCATCCACACTGACCACTCACTGAACACCAGGAACCATCCGCACTGACCACTCACTGAACACCAGGAATCATCCACACTGACCACTCACTGAACACCAGGAATCATCCACACTGACCACTCACTGAACACCAGGAACCATCCGCACTGACCACTCACTGAACACCAGGAATCATCCACACTGACCACTCACTGAACACCAGGAATCATCCACACTGACCACTCACTGAACACCAGGAATCATCCACACTGACCACTCACTGAACACCAGGAATCATCCGCACTGACCACTCACTGAACACCAGGAATCATCCGCACTGACCACTCACTGAACACCAGGAACCATCCACACTGACCACTCACTGAACACCAGGAACCATCCGCACTGACCACTCACTGAACACCAGGAATCATCCACACTGACCACTCACTGAACACCAGTAACCATCCACACTGACCACTCACTGAACACCAGGAATCATCCGCACTGACCACTCACTGAACACCAGGAACCATCCACACTGACCCCTCAGTGAACACCAGGAACCATCCACACTGACCACTCACTGAACACCAGGAATCATCCACACTGACCCCTCACTGAACACCAGGAATCATCCACACTGACCACTCACTGAACACCAGGAATCATCCACACTGACCACTCACTGAACACCAGGAACCATCCACACTGACCACTCACTGAACACCAGGAACCATCCACACTGACCACTCACTGAACACCAGGAACCATCCACACTGACCACTCACTGAACACCAGGAACCATCCACACTGACCACTCACTGAACACCAGGAACCATCCACACTGACCAGTCACTGAACTCCAGGAACCATCCACACTGACCACTCACTGAACACCAGGAACCATCCACACTGACCACTCACTGAACACCAGGAATCATCCGCACTGACCACTCACTGAACACCAGGAACCATCCACACTGACCACTCACTGAACACCAGGAACCATCCACACTGACCACTCACTGAACACCAGGAACCATCCACACTGACCCCTCACTGAACACCAGGAACCATCCACACTGACCACTCACTGAACACCAGGAACCATCCACACTGACCACTCACTGAACACCAGGAACCATCCACACTGACCACTCACTGAACACCAGGAACCATCCACACTGACCACTCACTGAACACCAGGAACCATCCACACTGACCACTCACTGAACACCAGGAACCATCCACACTGACCACTCACTGAACACCAGGAACCATCCACACTGACCAGTCACTGAACTCCAGGAACCATCCACACTGACCACTCACTGAACACCAGGAACCATCCACACTGACCACTCACTGAACACCAGGAACCATCCACACTGACCACTCACTGAACACCAGGAACCATCCACACTGACCACTCACTGAACACCAGGAACCATCCACACTGACCAGTCACTGAACTCCAGGAACCATCCACACTGACCACTCACTGAACACCAGGAACCATCCACACTGACCACTCACTGAACACCAGGAATCATCCGCACTGACCACTCACTGAACACCAGGAACCATCCACACTGACCACTCACTGAACACCAGGAACCATCCACACTGACCACTCACTGAACACCAGGAACCATCCACACTGACCCCTCACTGAACACCAGGAACCATCCACACTGACCACTCACTGAACACCAGGAATCATCCGCACTGACCACTCACTGAACACCAGGAACCATCCACACTGACCACTCACTGAACACCAGGAATCATCCACACTGACCACTCACTGAACACCAGGAACCATCCACACTGACCACTCACTGAACACCAGGAATCATCCGCACTGACCACTCACTGAACACCAGGAATCATCCACACTGACCACCGGAATCATCCACACTGACCACTCACTGAACACCAGGAATCATCCACACTGACCACCGGAATCATCCACACTGACCACTCACTGAACATCGGAGACTTCCACACTGACCACTCCCTGAACACCGGAGTCATCCACACTGACCACTCCCTGAACACCGGAGTCATCCACACTGACCACTCACTGAACATCGGAGACTTCCACACTGACCACTCCCTGAACACCAGGAACCATCCACACTGACCACTCACTGAACACCAGGAATCATCCACACTGACCATTCACTGAACATCTGGAATGAATCCAAAGGAGATGCACATCCTCACGTTTGTTCCGACGTCACTGTTGCTCATCTGAGCTCCTTTGAATCAACTGAGTGAGCTCCCGCTGTGGTTAAAATCACTCCCTCACCACACTAAATCCATTTGCCGTTTTTAATACTCCAAAATGCAAAATGCCCCACCTCTACTGAAAATGCCATTCTTGGCAATTTCAAAATTCGGGTAATGGCTCTGCTTCACATGATTAGGCTGCTGTTAAAGCTAAGCCCTTGCTTGTTCTGAATGACCTTGATTTACTCAATTTCTTTATCTCGTCCCTGATCATATTAGTACTTAAGCTATCTCAGACATTTCCTCAAATCCAGTCCTAACTCAAAAGTATCTTCCTGCTGGGCTTTTCAAGCTATGAGAATACCTGGTAACAAATCTTGTACTTTGTAACTCTGTCCCATCTTGCTTGGTCTTATAACTCAGCTCATTGGGATGGTCTTTGCTGCCTTTCCTTGGTCATCTTGCAGCGTTTAACTCTTCCTATCCTTCCATTTACACAGGTAAAGTAACGAACTAGCATTAATCATGTTCCACTCTATCTCACCCATCAGATCAACAGCCATTATTGAGCCTCCTCTCAATAGTTCACCCCACCTTGCCTGACATACTGAACCAACTCCGCTCCCAATTTTATAAAACTGCTAACACAGCTGATAACTGTAACTTGATTGAAAAGAAACACCAACTACTTTGTTCCCATTCGTTCAGAAGCCAGTCCTCTGGTCCTTTACCAAAGAATCTTACATAATTTTTGTGAATCTTCCTTTTTATCACCTCACACTCTGAAAATCCAGTTGTTTGCTCTCTTTAAGAAAAAGTTTCAACTCTCACATTAATCTTGGAGGATGTCTCTCCATCTGATTGACCATCATCAGAATCAGGTCCTTTGGATCCTCCACCCTCCTGATTCCAGAAAGACCTTTGCCCCTGATTGAATCCTGTCCATTGTCCTCAAGATCTATACCTCAAAACCTACCAGTTACCCTATGCCTTTGTCTTGGAATTTGCAATCTGTCTTGGTCCCAAGTCTACCTTATCCTCCTTTTTGAACACTTACTCCTATATATACTTCCCCTAAGAGCGTTGGTCCCTCTTACCATTCTAATACACAGGCATTAGGCTGGAAAGTTGCAAAAGCTCCTATTAATTCTTAAATTATCCACTACCTTAATAGAACTGATTAACTCAGCTCTGGAACACTGGCCACTCATCTGACACTGCCTTGGACATCTCCAAAGCCTTTCCGAAGGTGCACCTCCAAACAAGTTACCTTGAATGGTCACCTATCAAATGTGAAAAGCTATCTAGTTTCCCTTCAGATCACCATATCTATGATGGAATCAATGTTTCATCCTCTTTCATGAACACAGGAGTTCCCCACGATGCTCTCTTCTCTCCCATTGTTTCTTCATCCAACCCTGTTCGTTCTTTTGCTTATGATTCCACTCTACATTCACCATGCACGCAGCCACTTGCAGTGCAATTGCAAAATCAGTGCCATGAGATCTCCTCCAAGCTCTTCAATGGGACAATCTGTGTCATTTCTTTCCATTCTTTAAAGGATTGTTTTCGCTGGATTATGCAGCACAATTCATCCGAGATTGGCCAAACTAGCGCAATAAAGGAACTGTAAGCACAAGCTCAGTCCAGGGCAAATCAAGTTTCCACAATCATTTGTGAAGGTTTAAAAAACATTGCGCTAGAAGCCAGCCCCACCCACTAAACTGGTCATGCCCCAGATTCAATAAATCGCCACGCCGAGTTACCCCTAATCACACCCTCCTGCGGCCTTTCGGGTAGGTTGTTAAAATAAAGCTTCTTAAGAAGTGAAGGCACGAATAGCCACCGTGTAAAAGCTTTTAAATATTAAATTATATTTATTTTATGAGAGAAAATGACTAGTGCACACAAATGAAACTGGTAAATGGTTCGGCATAGTTTTTTTCATCATTTTCATTGATTAGTAATTGGGTTACTCAGGTGATGGAGTAAATACTCTGATTAAAAGTTTTTATTTTTTTCAGCAGTATTAATAAAGGTTACCACTTTCAAATAGATAGCAGGATTTTTTTTTAAGGCAAGGGGGAATAAAATGAACAATTACATGGTAAAACACTGCCTGGTTCAGTTTATGATTCTACAAACACTCTCACTCCTGCTGAGGACACAAGGCAAAGCTTTTCATACAACTAGAGATATCTCTCAGTTGTTACACCATCACGCGCACAGCACAGAAACAAACCAATCACTCGGTGCTGGAGTTTACACTTCATATGAGGCCTCCATTGATTCCTCTGATCTCTCTTCATCTAACACCATCAGCATCTCCTTCTATTCCTTTCTCCCTCATGCAGTTATCAAGCTTCTCCTGAAATGCATCTATGCTATTCGCCTGAACTACTCCACGTGGTAGTGAGTTCCACATTCTCACCGCTCTGCGGATAAATAAGTTTCTTCCGAATTCCCTATTGATTTCCTAGTCTTATGACCTCTAGGTTTGGACTCACCCACACGTGGAAACAGTTTCTCTGTCTACCCTATCGAATCTTTTCTTTATCTTAAAGACCTCTATCAGATCACCCCTAGAGAAAGACTCTAGTTACTCTCCCTTTCCCTGTCACAACTATATTCATTTTTTATTATTTATCAAGTGCTACATCGACAAGTCAATGCAGCTGATGCAACCTGATGAAAAACTAGTGTAAAACTTTGCTGTTTCTTTGGGGGGGGAAAAAAGTAGAACATTTAGCGCTCATGATCATCTGCAATGTAATACAAATCACACCCACTTCTGAAAAAAAAAGCAAAGTAAACTAGACCGAGGAACCTGGTGTGAAGGAACAGAACAGTTACCAGCAATGGGGGAAGGAAAGGACTGAGCTATAATACTACACTTAGAGCAAGTGTATGCCACATGCGCACACAATCACTGCAAGATTCCAATCTCTAAGGTGAGATAGTTTTTTAGGCAATTTCCCCCATTTGGATAGAGTGTGATCACAATTGCTTCTGGAGGTTGAATATTAAATTATCGATTGTAGCACTTATTCATTCTTGGAAATTGTTTCATTGTCATTGATCAACAGCAGACTCTCCATTCAACAAAAGCAGCCCTGAAGGGGAAGGAAACTTGAAGTGGGGACTTGTTATTCATGACACTCTCCCATTTTGTATTATCATAGCATAAATTGTAGGAAAGCAAGGTTTTGTTTTGAAAGGAAACTCACTGATTTGAGGGAGTGGTTCCTGGACAGGGGCAAGGTCTACAGTCATTTGGTGTTCCATCTCTGGCATTCCCATAGAAACCTGGCTCACACCGTTCACATCTGAGGCCCTCGGTGTTGTGTTGGCACTTCTGTAGTCACACATCAAGAAAAAGAAACTTCAATTGACGACTGACAACATCCTGATAAGATTATACGCTGCTAGATTTTTGTAGTATTCGATGATAATTCAGACAGTGTGTGCAACATAAAACAGCAAAATGGCGTATATTTCCACATGAAAGAAACTTTCAAGTGCACTCGTCCTCAATACAAAGCTATTTGTGGGAGAGAAGGGAAAATGGTCTTGCATCAAATTGTATTTGAAGCCTATTTCTGATAGGATGCTAATTTTCATCAGTATTGAAATCTAATGTTGATCAATAGCAAATTGAATGCTGCAATAACAGGCATGTCACATGATAGCAGAATGAGATATAAATTTAATGCAGCTTCCCTTTTATAAATGGAAGGAGGTAAGAGGAACCTTCAACTCACCATAAAATATCACTCCCTTTTAGCCAAGTATGAAACCAATTTCACTATTAAACTGCAAAATATCATTGGCAAGTGTTTTAAAAACACTTAAAAACACCACTAATTCCTGGACCATTTAAAAGCTGAAAAACAGACTGCAATCTTGCGTAAAATTCCCAAACAAAAATATCATTCCATCCAAAGTAATATAAAAGAGCATGTTTCATGGAGGGACAGAAAGTCAAATCAAAGTCATTCATGGGCTACAATATTGTGGGAAGCACACTTAGCAATGAGCTACTCCCAAGCTCCAAACTGTTTCAATGAGATATCCTGAAACACTGCTGCAAATTCGCAGCCTGAGGACATCACTGAGCTATCCTGTGGCCACGGTTATGAAGCCAACTCAAGTGAATAGGAACATTTTGACTTTTGCAATCATATGCAATGGGTGACAGCAAATCAGCAGCCTGCATTTCATCGTTCAACTATTATTTCAATTGATTTCAACAGTCACCAATGAAATCAAAATTACACCAAAGTTTCTTGAAACTGCTGATTTCATATGGATTAGTGACAACTCTTAATGTTGCAAAATGTGACTGAGTTCCAATTCAATGGGAAGATTTAAATTTGGAGCTCCCCAGTGAACACCCTATCTCAGCAGTGCTGCCATAGTGGGTACCAAGTAAAGGGCAGGCACACCACACTGGACAGGAGATAAAGCACGGGATTAGGTATCCAAGGCCATTGCTGCACAACTCCCAGAGAATGATAAGGTTACCCATTTGACAGAAATTTTATAGTAGAACTCTAGACTTGGTTGAGGGAAAGGGTGGGATCAAGAATAGGAAATAAATAAATTATTTCTTTTCTACAATGTTCTACATAGGTCCCCAATAACCCTGCAGAGGCAGAACACTATCTGACTCTTGGCATTCCCAAACTAAAAGGGCTAATTACATCGGAAAACTGTTGAGACAACAAATGGATGAGCTAAGTCTAAAGATTAAAACGGGTGCAACATGGGTTAGACTGATGACTCCGGTGGTGGACTTAAATTTGGACAGTTTGGCTCATTTCTTTGGGTGATTTTTAATAAAACCTTGAAGTAAACGTAAATACGTGGCAGGAGTATATGGTACAAAATAAGTTTGTGTGACTGAGCACATTTGCTTTGGTAGCTTTATCACACTCAAAATAGGGGACAATATTTAGAACTGTTGATGTGTGAAACACTTATGTTAAGGAAATTTTGTAAGTAAACTCAGTGTTGGATTTTGTTTGTCATTTGTTCTTGGGTTGTGGGCATCATTGGCACGTCAACATTTATTGCCCACCTCTAGGTGCCCTGAGCAGGCCCGCTCCTTGAATCATGACAATCACTGTGGTGATTGTTTTACCACAATGGTGCTAGATTGGGAATTACATGATTCTGACTCAGCTGCCATAAAGGAACAGGATGTTGATGGTGGGGACCCCAGGATAGTGAGAGAACTGAACTCTCTCTTGCTCAAGACGGTCACTGCCTGCACTTACATGGTGTGAACATTACGCACCACTTATCAAGAGTACAGCAGTGTAGTGGTTACGTTACTGGGCTACTAATCCAGAGAATGAGTTCAAGTTGTACTGTGGAAATCTGAGAATTTCAATTTAATTTTTAAAAAGCAGGTAAAAGTGGCCGATATGTGACTCCAGTCTCACACCAACATGGATGACTCTAAATTGCCCTATGAATTGGCCTCGCAAGCCACTCAATTATACCAAACTCTACCAACACCTTCTCAGGGCAAGTAATAAATTCAGGCCTTGCCAGTGACGTCCTCATTCGGAGAAACAATGGTAAAATTTGTCTTCGTCACGGTGTTCTCCAGGTACCTGCTGTAAGCTGGCATGTGCTGCTGTCACTGTGAGTGGAATTGTGAATTTTTCCAAACACACTGGATTTGTTAAAATCAAATGAAGTTTACCGAGTTTACAAAGTGGTTCACTAACTGACCCAAGGTGCAGATAGAAACTCACCAAGTGCAGTTTGCAGGTGTGGGGGATCACTGTAAGCTCTCATTCTGTCATACAATGACAGATCTCCAACACACTCATGACACCACTTTGGTAGGTGTTTCTTAGCTACTGAGTTGACAGGTTCGTCACCAATATCAAACACAGATCGTGCCGTGAAAAATTTTATCAATTAGATTGAGTGCGAAGCGATGGAGGAATTAAAAATGGTGTCACACCAAGCACAAAATGAAAGCACTTGTAGAAATCGTGTCAGCTGGAAAGAAATTAACATTTCTCAAAGTTAGAAGATATCAATCAGTATTTAGACCTGAAGGAGCATTTCAAGGATTTATCCATACCAGGCACTCTCCAGTGTCTGCATCACAGTCGGAGTGTCCATTACAGTCACAGCGCTCACACATTCCCAGGTACAACCCACCCGCTGTGCGTGTGTAGCCAAAGTCACATTCCTGCATGGAAGAAATTCCGAAAAAGTTTGTTTAAAAAATAAACAAAAAATTCAAACAATATCAACTATATTAAACATTCAATATCTCCAAGTTGCTGTGGGTGAGAACTAGTTATCTCTAAAGTCTGTAGAAAGTTCCGAAGAAGGGTCACTGACCCGAAACGTTAACTCTGCTTCTCTTTCCACAGATGCTGCCAGACCTGCTGAGTGGTTCCAGCATTTCTTGTTTTTATTTCAGATTTCCAGCATCTGCAGTATTTTGCTTTTATCTCTAAAGTCTGTCTGATTACAACATGCCAATATACATTGGGAGGATAGCATTCTTGGAATTCTGGACTCCTGGTTTTAAGTCAACAAGGAAGATTTTCCAGTTTGGCTGTGGAATGCCTAGGGATGTCCAGAGGACGTGACTGGTGGCGAATAAATGTAAGTTCTTCCTTTCTTTTTACCTGACAGGATGATCCTTTGTAACCTTTCGGGCAAATACATTCTTCCACCTCAACTGCCTGTTCCTGTCCAGTGGAATGTGGAATCGCTACATCCATATGGATTTGCGATATTCTGCAAATGAACAGTCACAATTAATCACCAAACATTGCTGGACTCCTGCAAGTGGTCCAGTTTCGTGCCCCTGGCACACTGTTATGTACAGATTGAATTTCTATTTGAAAGTGTCTCCAATCTTGAGTGAAAATTGTTCTCTGATATCTGGGACATTTAATCATCTGAAAACTAACGAACAATTCCATTTATATTTCGCTAAACCACTTCTCAAAAAATTTGTTACACCTTTTGTTGAGTGTGATACAACCTCCACATTAAAATCACTAAGCGTTATCCAAACAGGCACTGTCCCTTTGAAAGTACAGTGAGGTACTGGAGCCAGGACACTCCATGTGGTTTAACATGAGCCCTATTCACCTGGGCCTTGATCTGGGAGTGGATCAGCTCGAGAAGGAAGTAGGAGTAGAAAAACTGATCAAATGCAAGAAAAATTCTCAATGCCACAGTGTGTTTTAGAACTAATTTTAGAACAAGGAACTCCCATGACCGCCCCCACCCCCCCTCTCGTTCTTTTATATGACAGCCATACAATTTACAAACCATTTTCTTCAAGTTGGATGTTTCCTTGATGCTTTCTATGTGTTTTGAGGAGGCCCAACATCTCCGATCAATCTTGATCAGCTGGTGTCAACCACAGATTCAACCCTGTCACTGCTACACTGACGCAACAGAGTGTGGTTTTTCATTTTGTTCGAAGATACCAAGTCAACTGCTCAACATGGAGCCAAGTATACAGCGCTTATTTTTGGACTGGCAGCAGATAACGCAGAAAAGACACTGAAGAGTTTTCACCTTGGGTTTCAAATTAAAGCATTTATTTAGGGATCTGTCGATACTTAACCTGCTTTCAGTCGTCCCTTCAGTATAACTTGCTCGAATCATGAAAACATTAACATTGGCCAAAGCCATCAGGAGATGTTCTCTGGTGGAAGGCTGGCCATCTGCCCGTCGCCATGCCGACTAAAAAATAAACAATGTTACTTGTGAATCACTGAAAATGAACACAAATAGAAGGCACGATCTTACTTCATAAATCCATTGCAGATATCAAAGAATGCATCAAAATCACACCAATGGGGATCTTCATCAGCATTATTATTCCCTCCAAGACTTGACATGCCTCCCTCTATAGTTCTTACATCCCATGCAATTCTAACAAGACTGGCAATTCATTCTGTGGTGGAGAACTAAGGCTGTTTTGCTTTCAACTCAGAGAAGCCACATTGACAGCAAGAGCAACTATTGAGAGGTTGTCCACCCAGTGGCCAGACTAAATAAACTAAATAAACTGATCCCAGCTGTTCCAAAATGATTGAAATGAGGGACAGCAAGATGCCAATCTCGCCACAACCCAACTTGGCAACTATATCATAACCTTGAGTCTTCATTAAATCGGACGGATCTGAAATTATATACACCTATTATGCAATTGCAGGCATTACTAATGAAAGCAAATCCCAAGGGATTACTTAGATACCAGGAGGTGGCTAGACAGTATTTTATTTTAAGAACATAAGGAACAGGAGCAGGAGTGGACCATTTGGCCCCTTGACCCTGCTCCATCATTCAATACGATCATGGTTGATCGATCTCAACTCTACTTTTCCGCCATTTCCCCTTAGCAATTCTTCTGCCAAGCATATCCTGTGTAAAATACAAATGTAATTATATCAAAAAGATGCAACCGAAATGGTTCTCCACTGCACAGAAGAAAACTGACCACACTCAAACTGCCCTTTACCTCCATTTCACTGAACTGCCCTAAATTTTGATGGAAGCCGTGGGGATCAAGGGAAGCTAATGGGACAATATCAACGGGAAGTCCCACATGCATGAGTCCAGGGAGTGAATGGAAGCAGCACATTGTTCAGGACATGTTAGGACACACAGGACAAAAGGGCTCCTGGAGGTGGGGAGGGGGGAATGGAAGCATAACTGTGTCCAGGCAAATCAGTAAGCAAAATGATTCAACTGGACCACCCGGGGACGGGGGGTGGGGGTGGGGTGGGTGCGGGGTTGGAAGGGAAAACAACACAAGAGATTCCTGCAATCCTCCTGTGCAGCACCCACTCGGAAATGGATTAAGGACTCTTGGCGATCTGGGCACTAAGACCATTGGGGGCCTCTCTGCACAACCTTCCCCCAGACTCCTGAATCCATTACAACACAAACATGGGAGCCGATATACTGTTTACACATTGCTCTAGGAATGAAGCCAATCAAATCTCAACATACTATGCTTAATTTAAATATATTTGGCTAGGCCCCTGGACATGGACTCCATAGGCCTGTGTGTTAACATACTCCCACCATGGTTCGCACAGGTCTGTGTGTTAATCCGTCCCTGCTCTCAACATGGACTTCACTGGCCTATGCGTTAACCTTCCCCCGCTCCCACTTGCAGTGGCTGCTGAGTGTCCGGTGCAGCCTAAGCCTCTTACCTCAGTTTTTTGGGTGCTATGCATGGTATCAATGGCCCCCGGCATCCCTGAACAGCAATAGTGGATATCGTAAATATCTGTGCTACTGAACATCACCTCAAAACTGATGATCTTGTCCGAGAATAATCCAATCCATCCTCAGCTCAACAAGGGATATACATATTACATTGCCTCTTAACTGAGCACGAAGATCTTGTGGATGGATTTAAAAGCGTCCATCCATATCTCAGAATCTAATCAACAAAGGACTCTCTTCTGCACACAACTGTTCTCAGGAAAATCACTGCACAAATACATAGGGAAAGGGTTAAAGAAATACAATGACAACCTACTTCTTTAAAAGGAACAGAGAAAGTTGAGGGAATGCCAGGTTGTGGCCTCTTAGCTGTATAGTGCTCCAGGAAGATGCTGTTGCCTTGTAGAATAACATCTGGCATCCCAGTGATTGGAGAGGAACCAGGAGAGACATTGTGCAGGATGGTGTAATGCAATTCCCCTCCATAAGAAGTAACCTATAAAAATGGATAGGGGGAGGAAGCAATTAATAGTGTAAAATTAAGACAGGAACCAGTGCATGTAACTTGTAAAAAGCATGTTAATATAGCCCAAACCAAATCAGCCAGTATACCAACATTCTACCTTATTTCTTTGACTGCTCCAAACAAATTAATACAGAAAACAGAGGTGGAAATGAATATACTGGAACCACACAACATCAAATCACAGACTGGGAGAAATCACAGCATTTGTTTCGTCTCTATAGTGCTGTGGCATCCATTTGCAATATCAACTCAAATCAGACAAATCTCAATTTACCTTATCACCTTTAAACCGATCAGGTAGCACCCAGTAGTAGATGTCTCGAGGGATCGTATCAAAGTTTACAAAAGTAATTTCGCTCGCGGCACTGAGTTGAACTCCTTCAGTGATCCTTTGAGTGTGTGCCATATTTGTCAACATGAAAAGGTTCCTCTCCTGCTCATCATAAACAGCTCGGACCTTGCAAAGAACAAACAAGCACAAATTATGTAACTATGAGGAACTGCCGGTAAAATAACAGTCAGATTTATTTACAGCTACTTCAACTCAACCATTAACATATTGTAATAATAGTCTGCATCCTCCCCCACGGCAGCCATTTTGAGATTTCAGCCAACATATTATCCATTACCGTAATTTTATCATACTTAATACAACATATTACATAATGCTAGAAGCACTGAAAAAGCTGGTTATTGCTGTACTATTATTTATAGCTCATGTCTATATTGTCCAAGCCCTTCAAAGAATACACTTTTAAACAAAATCATTCTTCTCTATCTATTGTACGACTCTGTGCACAGTGATACGAAATAGTAACACTGTCCCATTGGATGAGCTTGGCCAATTCAGCTCTACTTTCCTTAAACAGAAGCATCTTCTATAAAATTTTTCAAAGCTCGCCAGTTCCGGAGTGTCACTTGAACTTTCCTTCAAGGTTACAAATCACCCCAAATGTCAATGAAGCTGTTAAAGCTTTATTGTAAACTCTCAGTATGGATATACTTTTTTTGAAGCGTCAAAATCCTCGAAACGTGTGCAATTCTGCAAAGATGAAAGTTGTGCCCAGTCCAAGCATTAATCCCCCGTTATGGAACACACTGCACTCAAATTCCATCATCAGAAGCCCCCTCGGTACAAGTTGCTCATTTAACCTGACTTTCAGCAACAAAATGAGGTAACATTCCCTGAACAGAGGACAACTAACCGGATGAAGGGATGCCCAGTTTTCCCTCCTCCTAACCTTCTCTGCACCCATGCTCTGCCAAGTTGAAAAATGCAACCAATAATTTGGTTTGGAACCTGATGAGATAGTGTTAAAAAAAAAAAAATCGAACAATCAACCACGCCTCGAGAAACAGGGAACCACATCACTAACATATCTTTACAGATGCTTCCCACAGATGTCCAAACACATTGCTGCTTGCAGACTAACCTGGTCACGGTGCCAAGATGAGCTGGCACATTGTTTGCTGATTCCCATGCAGAAACATTTCAGGCAACCATCCATGTTCGAATCATCCAAATTGAAGGACCCCGTCGAGCATTCATCACACAGTCTTCCAACAACATTAGGCTGTAAAAGAGCCAACACAGCGAGAGCTTTATAATAGCTATGTGCAAGTCTGGACACAGCAAGACCTGATTAGAACCCTCTGACATACCAAGGGTACTCAGATTCAAAATCACAGAACAAAATAAAAGATGCAAATGAGAACCATATTCCTTTTGTCAGAATGTGATTTTGGAAAGAATTTCCGAGGGTAAAAATGTTGGAAGAAAGAGTCCTATTATGTCACATCAAACAGCAAAGTACAAGTTATGAAGAGCACTGGCTTTCATTTTAGCTCACTGTCCTAACTATTTGAACAATGTATGTTTATTTCAAAAATTTTGAACCGTATAAATGAACCATATTCCTGATTTTTTTTTTAACACAACCATACCGAGAGGTGTTACTGGGATGGGTTTGGTAAGTTCAATGCCAATGCAGATTCCAAAAATCAGGGTGTTATCACCGTATTTTAAACTCTCTGAATAATGAATATGGTTATCACAGTGCAGAGACTACAGAGGCTGAGGGTGCTCTCCTTAAACAGAGAAGGTGAATGGGAAATTTAATAGATGTTTTTAAAACCATGAGGGGTTTTAATGGACTAAATAAGAGCAAACTGTTTCCACTGGCAAAAGGGTCAATAAGTAGAGGACACAAATTTAAGATAATTGGCAAAAAGATTCGAGGCAAGATGAGAAACAAGGGTTGTGATCTGGAATGTGCTCTTTGAAAGGGTGGTGGAAACAGATTCAATAGCAACTTTCCAAAGACATTTAATATATTTAGAGTGGCGCAGTGGTTAGCACTGCAGCCTCACAGCTCCAGTGACCTGGGTTCAATTCTGGGTACTGCCTGTGCGGAGTTTGCAAGTTCCCCCTGTGATCGCGTGGGTTTCCGCCGGGTGCTCCGGTTTCCTCCCACAGCCGAAGACTTGCAGGTTGATAGGCAAATTGGCCATTGTAAATTGCCCCTAGTATAGGTAGGGGAATTGTGGGGATGTGGTAGGAATATGGGATTAATGTAGGATTAGTATAAATGGGCGGGCCGAAGGGCCTGTTTCAGTGCTGTATCTCGAAATAAAATAAAAATAAAGAAAAATAAAAAGTGATTATATCCCAAATGCACAATAATATGACTGAACGAAAGAAACATAGAGTACTGAGAAGAGGCCAATAGCAAGATACAGCAAGGTCTCTTTTCCTGTTGATACTAAAGCCATGATCGACTAAAGCATGTTCCTCAAAACTACTATTGATTACAACTCGTTACTGATGCTCCATGGATGTTCTAGCGGCCATGTTCACTGTGTGCTAATGTCTATCACTCTCTATCTTTCAAACATACCTACCTTACACACACACAATCCGTCATATGATTTTGTGGAGTCAGTTCCTCTGCTGTCACAATTTGAAATATGTCCAGCTGTATAACAAAACAAACTGCCTTAGAAATTCTGCTCCAGATTACAAGATTACAAGAGCAATTAATGACAAAATATTTCCTACATTACAACAGTGACTACACTTCAAAAGGATACTTAATTGAAGCACCTGGCGAGATCCTCAGGCCATGAAAGGAGCTATACAAATGCAAGCTCTTTCTTTAGAAATGGGACCCTATGCTGGGGAAATCAGAACTTTCTTTTTCTATTCAGTAGCTGTACCACCCCATAAAATGTGGGACATTAAACTGAGCGGGTGCACCAGCTCTACTGCACAGTAATGTCTTTCACTGCACCAGCCACATCTTCCCATTTCCAACATGATTGACCTTCGGGGCGAGACGGCCGAGCACTGGGTGCAGTCCTGCACCTGTAACCTCGAAGAACTGGATTGTGAGGGAAATCACCTGAACTTGGCTCACTCTGGATTTCACTTCAGCAGACAGAATATTTATTCCATCTGTTTGGCTTGATTGAAACCAATGCTGAGAGAGAGAGATTGCATCTCATCCCAAAAAGGCAGCCCACACTCGAACGTGGATCTTGTCCTGAATATTAGTGTCGATGATTTCACGGCAGTTCATTTATGCTGGATCCCATACTGAAGGAACGCTCTGTATTTGGAGCAAGCAACATGGAATTTTTACAATAACACTTATGATGCAGATACAGAGTTCGGAGCCTCTGGGAACTTAATTTTATTAAGGGGCACATTCATCTAACTGGAGGATTCAATTTGACCCAACAGATAAAGTTAGCCCAATACACCAGTTCTACAAACGATTGTTCACAAACACCCTGCTTTCTATAGCTTACCATGTGGTCTACATTTTCCACCTGGAATCATTGGGTTTCCTTCATAACCAGCAGCACAACTATATATAAAAAAACAAGCACAGGTTAAAGCAACAATATGTCTCTTGAGCAAGCCCAGAGAACTACATCACTGTGGAGATACACATACGTTTCACATCTACGCCCAGTGTAGCCAACACTACAAGCATCACAGGTGGGTCGTCCATCCGTATCCAGGAAGCAGGTATCTGAAAATCTGCAGAAAAGGACAAACGTCAATACGGTTCCTAGAAATGTCACTCATTCCTCAAATCTATCCTGGATGTTGCCATTTTTAAAAGCACTTCTATTATTAAAAAGCACTTGCATCCTGAAGCATGTACTGTGACTTAAACACTGTTCTACAGAAAATCGGCTGTGGATGATACAGGAAATGCCAGTTCATTTGTGCGTATTGAATGTTCTACAGACTCTTCAAATTAAGAGGCAGAGTGGAGGGAAGTGTGGAGGGTGTGGGGGGAGAGCGGGACAGGGAGAGGGGGATAGGGGCACGGAGGGAGGGAGGGAGGGCAGGGGCGGGGAGGGAGTTGGGGGGCGGGAGCAGCGGGAGTGTGGAAAGAGTTGGGGGGTGGGAGTGCGGAGGGAGTTGGGGGCAGGACCACAGAACGAGGGAGTAGAGGGACGGAGAAGAGCTGGCTGAGAGGTAGGTAATGATGAACTGCTAGTAACAGCTAGAAAGATGAATGATTGGTTATCTCAACAGCTGATTCCAGTGCTCCTCTTTCTCAATTTTCTTTTTGGGATACACCTCCTGCAACCTCCGCCCCACCCACACTGATTAGGATGCTTTTGCTCTCTCCCCCGATAATTTTTTGAATTGCTCCTCTCCCTCTCTCAATGATTGAGCCTTTTTTCTTTTTCTCCCCACCTTATTCAACAACGTGTACCAAGAACTCAGAGGTCAGGAATTGAGATGAAACTACTCCATTCTGGCAAACTATGCTCTTTAACTCCAATATTAAAATTCCATACTGTGCACTGGTGGGAATTTGTCCATTCAGTGTAACAACCTTATTGTTGCCCTGGGTCATGCTGCCTATTTGTCAGCAGTCTTGTGCTGTTCGTCTCCACTCGTTACAAACTAAATTCATTGGTCATCCATCCAGCCAAAGGAGAGCAGAGAATGAGTTCCGATCAAGGGTCACTGACCCGAAACGTTAACTCTGCTTCTCTTTCCACAGATGCTGCCAGACCTGCTGAGTGATTCCAGCATTTCTTGTTTTTATTTCAGATTTCCAGCATCCGCAGTATTTTGCTTTTATATGAGAGCAGAGAATATCAGTCCATCTGTCTATGCTACATTCAAACCAAGGGACCCACAGTATAATAACTTGCATTAATATAGCGTCTTTAATATCGCAAAATGTGCTAAGGCATTTCAAAAGAACAGTACAGCACAGGAACAGGCCATTCGGCCCTCCAAGCCTGCGCTGATCATGAAGCCTGTCTAAACTAAAATCTTCTGCACTTCCGGGGTCCGTATCCCTCTATTCCCAACCTATTCATGTATTTGTCAAGATGCCTCTTAAACGTCGCTATCATACCTGCTTCTTCCACCACCTCCCACAGCAGCAAGTTCCAGGCACTCACCACCCTCTGTGTAAAAAAAACTTGCCGCGCACATCCCCTCTAAACTTTGCCTTAAACCTATGTCCCCTAGTAACTGACTCTTCCACCCTGGGAATAAGCTTCTGACTATCCACTCTGTCCATGCCACTCATAACTTTGTAAACCTCTATCAGGTCACTCCTCCACCTCCGTCGTTGCAGTGAAAACAATCCTAGTTTATCCAACCTCTCCTCATAGCTAATGCCCTCCAGACCAGGCAACATCTTGGTAAACCTCTTCTGTACCCTCTCCAAAGCCTCCACATCCTTCTGGTAGTGTGGCAACCAGAATTGTACGCAATATTCCAAGTGTGGCCTAACTAAGGTTCTGTACAGCTGCAGCATGACTTGCCAAGTTTTATGCTCTATGCCCCGACCGATGAAAGCAAGCATGTTTCACATAAACATAATCAAACAAAATTTGACACTGAGCCACATACAGAAATATTAGGGCAGGTGACCAAAAGTTTGGTCAAAGTGGTAGTTTTTAAGGAGCATCTTTAAATAGATATTGAGAAACAGAGATTGAGGGAGGGAATTCCAGAGCTTAGGGCCTCAGCATCTAAAGGCACAGCCATCAATGGTGGAGCGATTAAAATTGTGGATGCGCAATTGGAGGAGCAGAGACCTCAAAGGGAACTGGGGCTGGAGGAGGTTACAGGGCGGGTCGAGGCCATGGAAGGGTTTGAAAACAAGGATGAGAAATTTAAAACGGAGGTATTGTCAGACCAGGAGCCAATGTTGGTCAGCAAGCACAGGGGTGAGAGTTAGGATAGTGCAGCAAAATTTTGCATGAGCTCAAATATATGGTGGGGTGGCGGAAGATGGGAGGCCAGCCAGGAGCGCATCGGAATAGTCACGTCTAGAGGTAACAAAGGCATGGATGAGGGTTTCAACAGCAGATGAGCTGAGGCAGGGGCAGAGTGGGGAGATTTATGGAGGTGGAAGACTGGGTGCTTATGCTGTACCTTAAAGATTATTAATCTCCATTTCCTGTGAATCATTCACAGATGGTGAGGATACCCAGTGCTGAAATTTGCACATTTCAGGCACTTTCAAAGCAAAGGAGAAGTGGGTGAACACATGGAGCAACCAATAAGGCCCACAGCTCCCTATGGCCTGTGTTGTTCGCCTACTGGTCTCATCCTGAATATAGTGAGGGTGCTTTAAATCTCAAGGTCCAAGGATGGGGATGTTCAGCCTGATTAGTAACTGGTGACCCCTCTGGGAAAGTATGCAAGACTGGATGTCAAAGGTGGTCAGGATCAGGTTCAGATTGAGCAGAATGTCAATGATCATTAATTAGATTTACATACAGAGAGTAGTGAGCCATTAGAATCAGCTTCAGGACAGAAGAAAGAGCGAAATGGTTTAAATGGTAAATAAACACAACAGAGGATGGATCTACATTAGATCCAATAGAATAGAAGCAAAAAAAAAAAGAACTAATCCACTCCCAAATCTACACCAAACCACAAATCTGACACAGTCAACTTGACCATGTCAAGATCACAAAGTTTTGTTCCAACGATGCAGTTTTGACAAGAGTTTTCCAGCTGTGGGATACAGACCTCCTGTGGGAATCAGTAAACGGACATGGACACGGCATGCAGTCATTGGCAGTTCCTCGAGTGGGGTTGCCAAAATATCCAGGCTTGCACTTGTCACAGTGTGAGCCTTCCGTGTTGTGTTGGCAGCTCTGTGAGACATGAAAGAAATGTATTAACGGATAAAATCCATTCAAAACATTTCACAAAATTAACAGAAGGAAACAAGATTTACTTGGGATCGTCATCTTCATTCAACGCTCCTAGAATACACCTGTACCTCAATTCAAGACACGCAGACATTGAAATTACATTTTCAACGGGAACTGTGCGTCAAGCCCCTCAGTTGCCTAGACCACAACTGGATCGGAATCCACCCCTCTTCATCTCACCAGTTATGTTGAGGGGATTCCACACAGAACATTAATCTGCCTTTTCTCTTTTTAAGATACTGACTGGCCTGCTGTATCCCTCAAGAACTTTCTGATTTTGCCGTGTGATTTGACATTTGGTTTTTGGTTTCACCTCCTCGTTAGGAGGAGTGCACAGATTGGAACAACTGGCACTCTCGATCAGAGACACTGAAGATGGATGGTGTGGAGGAAAGGGAAGAAACCTCTCTAGTGCAGATGGGATGCTCTTCTGAACACATTGCTAAGGCACAACAGAGTATTTTCTTCTGAACTGGGCTATCCTGTAATTGATCAAAGATCGCCAATGTGAGTACATTCTATCCCCGAGCACCAACATTCCTCACTTATCCAGTGGTTTGATGCAACAGTGTGGCTTGTTAGATTACTTCAGGGGGCAGTTAAAGAAAGCAGATGACTGAACATTCTGAATGGCTGAATTTCCTTTCCTGCCTCAATGTTCCCTTGTTCTTAATTACAAGATGTTGTTCATTAAGAGACTGTGTGAACCACTATGGTTCTCTTAAGGAGTCTGAATTTTCTTGTTGCAATGTTTGAAGCTCTTACCAAACAATATCCTGTGACTTTGTCACAGCTGCTAGCGTGGCCATTGCAATTGCAGCCGTCGCATATGCCCAAGTATGGCCCGGTCAAAACACGTTTAAATCCAGAGGCACAGATCTCACATGACAGACCCTTGTAACTTAGAGGGCACCTGAAAGCAAAGAGAGAGAGAAATTTTTACCTTGAACGTATTTGCTCCAAATTAGTGACAATTTGAATTTAAATTCCTACCCACAAACACATACTAGATTGTTCCTTTTGTCAATGCACTGTTGCATGGTAATTAATATCACAGGCTTGTAATTTCCGAGAATGTTTTGGCACAACTAGGATGTAAGAGCAGAGTTACTCTGTTTCTCCTTGAGAGGAAATTTGCACGCAACTGATCGGCACCAGTTTTACACCACATCGCTACGTGCAAATTTCCTCAAACATTTGCACCACTCCCAAATTACATCTGACACACTCCATTTGCCTCATTAACACAGCTCTGCTCCCTCACAAGAGCAGAGAACTGTAGTTTTCTGCATTTATGCCAATTCTGAATGAATGTAATTTTTAAATGCATTGAGGGACCAGAAGCCACCATCTCTGGCGTTTTATGGTGATGATTTTTGCTGTAGGCACAATCAGTGCAGAAATGGATGTAAATTTCACTAAGCTGGATCACGGAAATTCTGACCACAATGCAATCTCTCAGAAGCCAATAAAATGATATCAATGATGAGGAAACTTGTTTAGTACCTGCACTGCTCAACAAGCTGTGGTTTTCCCAGAGTTGTGAATTCCACACTGGTGGTATCCATGACAATGTCACTAAGGCCAACACTGGCCATCTTGTTGTCATACTTTGCTCGGATCATAATTTTGTCCAGATTAGCCAATGTCATCATAAGGTCTTCGCGGGTCACAGGGGTACCCGACTCATGCTGCCAGTTATCCTGTAAAAAAAAACATTTAAAGAAGCTTAAGAGTCATCATGTTTTCTTCAATCGTTGGACAATATTGAATTTTAATGTATAGCTTTAAAAACTTCTAGGAATAGCAAGACAGTAAATGTTCAGATGTCCACCAGGGCTGCAGTACAGATGCCAAGATTTACCACAGACATTGTCAAAGAAGACCTCATTTCATAAACAAGTGTCAGAATAGTCTTTAGGTCATCACTTGTCAAAGCAATCAGGTTCCAAACACAACATGTTACAGACCACAATTCCCATTTTCAAAGATGCTGCACCATATTACAATTCACTAACCTACAGCCATGTGATAGAGGTTATATCTCAAAACCCTTTGACTTACAGCCATGTTGCAGTCTGTTAACTGATGATCACACATGTTGCAGGATGCAAAAACTCCAGAGATACCCAGATTGCATGAGTTAATATATTAATAACGCTCAAAAGAATGGCAAGATAGAAAATGCTAACCATCCAGGCTACTAACCCAAAAGTCACTCATGCATATTGATCAGGAACATAAAATTGGGTTGCAAACCAGGGTTAAAACATTAAACAGCCAGAGAAATCATTATTTCTTTCTTTCTTAAGTGGTTACAAATAAAATAGAATGTGTTAACTTTATGGAATCATGATTTGTTGTTTTATAATTTTCTCCCGGAGTTCTGTGAATATGAAGTTACACCAGTCTTATACCAATTTTAGCACTTGAGTTGCTCTTCAAGCAAAACTATATCTGTGAGCTGCTCCAACAAAAAAGTTCCTTAAGAGGTTGAGTTAACTTAAATATGCACTAAAGAACGAAATGTAAAGAGGCGAGAGTCACGGGGAAACTCTCTCTACTTTATACAGCCTCCTGTTGTTGAATTATTCTTTGAACATTGTGCATAAATGCCTGAATGATTGGATTAGTTACAGCCCCAGTTTCCCAAAAAGTTGCACATTTGTGGAAAACAAGACTTCAAAGTTTTAATTTGTTTTGGATCAAAACTGTACTCAAAGCAGAGACCAGAACCATGGAAAGCAAAAATGGAACAAAAGCTTCCTAGTTTCATTCATCAAGCGCAAACGCAAGCAAATCAAAGCCTCAAGGCCCGAAGTTCAAAAAAATCTTCATTCTGTTGATGTGTTCATCATTAATCAAAGGCATCCATTGTGAAAGAGACTCAAAAAAACAGAGCAAGTATGAGCTCATGTCAGATAAACTTACTGGAAAATCCAAGTTCCGGGTTTGTGTGTATATATATATATATCAGGAAAGAGAGCAAATTGGATGGAAAATCAGGGACCTTCAGCACTTACCTATATTAAGTTATCCAGTACCCTTTCACTGTCACCAGATGATACACTTTGTAAATGGTATACACCACTTAAAATGTGCATGGATTTTGTCCATTATATTCCTCAGAGAGATTTATTGTGGAAAGCAGCAAAGCCCAGATGGCACAATACTTGGGGAGAAACAGCATCAAAAACTTGCGCACTGGGATCAGCGAGAGTATCAATTGTAGGGTGAACGCTGCATTCAAGCACATTATAGCTAAACCTCAATACTGCCAACATACTATAGCTGATGTTCCAGCTGATCCCAGTGCTGATGCATAATCCACAATGCTGTTTCTCTAAGCTGACCGTACTCACAAACTGAAGTTTGTAACATGGGGTAACAACTGCACGTCTCCCTCCACCTTTGTAAACTTCCTCTGATCCTATGTATTCAACTCAGTCTCAGCTCACTCTTCCAAATTCTCTTCCTTCCTGACTCAGCATCCATTTTGATTACGCATATTTATAAGCTGCTTGGACCTTTTTTTTCGCCTTAAATGTGCATAGGAACATTGTAGCAGGAGGCGGCCGTTCAGCCCATCGGTCCTGCTCCGCCATTCTAGAACATGGTGATTGTCAACCTCAACGCCATATTCCCACACTATACCCATATCCCTTGATGTCATTAGCAACTAGAAATCTATCGATCTCTGTCTTGAACTTACTCAGTGACTGAGCTTCCACCACCCTCTGGGGCAGAGAATTCCAAAGATTCACCAGCCTCTGAGTGAAGTTCCTCCTCATCTCAGTCCTAAATCGCCTGCCCCTTATTCTGAGATTGTCTCTCCTGGTTCTAGGCACCACAGCCAGAGGAAACATCCTTCCTGCATAATTTCTGTCTATACCTTTAAGAATTTTGCAAGTTTCTATGAGGTCGCCTCTCATTCTTCGAAACTCTGGAGAATATAGGCCCAGTCTCCTCAATCTCTCCTCATAGGACAATTTCACCATCCCAGAAGTCAGTCTGGTGAACCTCTGCTGCACTCCCTCCATGGCAAGTACATCCTTCCTCAGGCAAGGGGACCAGAACCGCACACAATATTCCAGGTACAGCCTCACCAATGCTCTAGCATAGCTGTTGTTGTAGATCCTCGATCTCACTTCAGTTGATCTTGTCTAACCAGGAATCTCATACAAAATGGTAGATCCTAAACCAATTAATTACAATGGTTGCTGACTGTCCATTTAATGCAGCAACAGTAATCAATGTAACCGGTAGAATTACCAGTCAATATTGGGTTGTTTTGGAAGATGACATTTTGTCTGTTGTCAAGCCAATTGGGATATAGGCACAGGAGGCTGCAACATCAATAATGGCTTTCAGTAGCTACAGATCACGACTGAACAATCCTCTCCTCGTTCAAAATCAGCAAGGGAATCACAAGTGTTCCCACAAAAATGAAAAAGAATAGAAATCCAACAAAACTCCGATGGTTCTAATCCATGGCATCCGATAACTGCGGCTGGTCTTCCAGTCCATCTCCTGCCCTGGTGCCAGACAGGCCTCAGAGCCCCCAAAACTACTGGACTGGATTATTAGAAACGGCCTGTCACACCCCCTGGTACTGGCCCATCCCTGACAAACCTTGCATCATGAATTGGGCAGGAACAGAAAGGCTGTCAAGCCGCCAGGCACTTCTGGCTGCAGCACTGGTCTCAGAAGACCTGGCCTGCAGGTCCCCGCAACTAAAAGGCAGCCACTCACCATTTCAGGCCTTCCTTTCAGTGTTGCATGGTCCACCCAGAGCCTCTGATCTGAGGGGGTGTCCAGCTGTCAGTTCCATCACAAGCTTCTTCAAGGTCGCCACAGTCTGAGCTCCCTTCCGGAGCAACAGGAGAATATCGTTCTTAAAGAGCTTGAAGACATTGGAATGACGAGACATCTACAACTGAGCAGGATGAGAATCTCCAGTAAAGATGATTGTGATTGGAAGTTCTCTTACCTCAGTGAAGAGGATTGCCTTCTGATTAATGACATTGGGCTGGGTAGGGGTCCTAGTTTTGTAGATTAGTTTTCTTCCATTTCCTATGATAATCACATCTGACTTTTCCTCAGGCTCCGCTTGCCCCCTTGCCACACTATAGCGAACCTTGTAGCGCAGGAACCCACCATACGAATCAACCTGCATAAAACAAAATGGCACATTTTCAAAACTGGTGAGACTTTGGTTTCCTCAACTTTAAGCATGCATAAGTTGCACTTCCGAGCATTCTCTAATTAAAATATCCAACCATCAAGAGTTAACTCAGCTTAAGTGGATGACTAGTTAACACGTGTATTTTCAACTTCACTGAAACACCATGCGACTCCCATGAAGTCAAACATTTCTTGCTCACATCACAAATTTTATCACAC
Organism: Heterodontus francisci; assembly: GCF_036365525.1. NCBI lineage: Eukaryota > Metazoa > Chordata > Chondrichthyes > Heterodontiformes > Heterodontidae > Heterodontus > Heterodontus francisci. Next base: position 40,488,150 of record NC_090407.1, on the reverse strand, counting down.
TCGCAACCCGAATAATAGTCACACATTTACTGATTCAAATACATTTTGACAAATAATGTTCTGCAGAAAACAAAAAGGGTTTTGCCTCAGTCAGGAACCAGACATATATCAGATATTGTGCGTATAAGGTTATGCTTGGATCATTAAGAAGAAAGGGCTTGCAAGTGGTCCTTGGTGCATGAGAAATATCTAGAACCACTCCGACTGTATTTACAGTAGATAATTAAATATTCTTCCTCCTGCAATTAATTCTCGCATTCTGCCAAATTATTACAGAAAACCACAGGTAGGAAACTCCAAGACCTAATGTTAGTGTTAGCTTGGATCACAACACTGCCAAAACAATGGTCAGCTTGAATTGTCAGATCAAGAGAATAAAAACAGCCTTATGTATAGTGATGAGATAAATGTCATTTCTGCTGGCCCATAAAGTGGCCACAGCCCAAGTGGAAAGGCCAAATCACTGCTTAGTGATGGATTCGCCTGACTGTGTTGTTAAATCAGGTTAGTGACTGGCTGCTTTTCCGAATGCCTTTTCTCCTAATCTAGACACACATCTCCTTTCTAAGGAAGCAGCATGAGGTGGCAAATAAAATCTAACGCTTGTAGATAATAGAGATGTTTGATTTTATGCATAAACAAATCATGGATGTGATCCTGTGTCTATCGCCTAAACATCAAAGCAAGATATTGCCACTAGATCAGGAACGTCAGTATCCCTGCCAGCTGAAATGAGAGCAAACAGTATGACCTCTAAAGAAAACAAAATTTTTAGGTCACAAGAAGCCAAAAATATTCCAGCTTGAAATTTATGCAAAATAAGCTACAAACCCCAGGCCTCAACCTTGTATTCCTTACAAACTTGGATTCACTTCGTAAATCTCCCACTGAACAATGGCTGTTGTAAGACTCATTGACTTACCTATTGGAATCTCAGTCAACACTCAAAAATAGAGAAGGAATATCACACTGCAATATGTCACAGTCTTGATTCTGACACAAATGCCTTCAAGTTTTTGATGTCTTTCCAGATGTCGTCTTATTGTAAGAGTTTATTCCAGCTCGCTTGCCCCCTCCAACAGTCCAGTCAAATGAAATGAATAGACCAAAATTCTCACAAGTTGTTCTGACAGACATCGAAACAGGTAGTGAACAAGAGCGAAGGAAACACAGAAGGCCTCCTACATCTCGGACAGAATCGTTTCCCATGACAGGGACCTTTTTTTTTTAATATGTCTGGGTGTCTGGGAGGCAATAAAAGTGCAACAAACGGAGGTGAACTGAGATTAGGAACCAGAATATATAAATGACCCTGAGGAAAACCTGACTCGCTGTGTGATATTTAAAAAGCAGAACTCACCGTCTCTTTCAAAGGAGCAACTAATAAGGCCAGACTTATTGGAATTTTTTTCCCTATGAATTAAACATGTGTTGTATATCCTGCTGCTGATCTTTGAACAAGTTTAGGATTTCTGCAAATTGTGCTACACTGATTAAAAGCTCAAAGAGGTAGAGATATATCAGCCACAGAAACCATGGGAACGGCTCCTGAGTAAACAAGAAATACTGGGAGATAGCTCAGAACAAAACTCTAAAGAGCAAAGAAAAACCAAAATTGCAGAACAGTCAATGCTGTATAATTCCCAAATTTGAAATGATCACAAGATATGTACCTGAAAGGTTACCTTATTCCAAACCAAATGAATAAAAAAGTGCCACGGTTGGGCTACAGGTATTAATGCATTCTCTCCTCTTTCTTATCCATTTACTAATTTTCTCTTTTTCCCTTTAATTCCCTGTCTTCCTGACTGTGTTCCACTGCAATAATAGAGACAAGGTTATTCCAACATCCACTACCCAGGGATAGCAAAACCATTAAAATTATAGAGGCCTGCTGTTCTCCCAGATCTCTCACTCCTGCTCTGAGTAGCATTCTTTTGCTTTCTTTCGTCGAAGAGAAGATAAATGTCACAAGTTATCATCACTGTTCATCCATGTGTGGGTCATGCAGGAGAGGGGGGAGATCACAATCTCCTGTGAGTGTGTTGGTAGGTTTTCCAAGATGGCTGTTGCATACCACGCATGCTTAAAGAGACAACCTGACCCATTTAACCACATTGTACGAATATGTTTACCAAGTTGCACAGATAAGAAATCATATAAAGATAATTTACAATATCAGCCAAAGTCCTTCGTTATTCTTACTCATAAGCTATGACTGCAGTTTATACCAAATAATAACAGCATGAAGTCTGCATTTCAAATCTTCACTCATAGATAAACGCATGCCAATAATTCTGACCAGTTTCAGTCTGAATCCCCAGCATGTATAATTGTGAAGTAAACAGGATAATAAAATACGAATATTTCAATATCTTCAAATGCACCTTATTGCCCAGAAACTGCCTTGGGAGCGTCCAGAAAGAATCATGGTTGAGGAACCGTCTTGAGAGATCAACCAGCTGAAATTCTCCTGAGTCGGGGTCCACAATCATCTGAGAGGTCGAGAGGGGAGGAGTAACAGGCTGGGCTGGTACCGTCATATTCACACCTAGGAGAGAAAATACAACTGTACCTCATTCTAATCTCTAAAACTGATCAACTCCAAAGGTATCCTCAATTGAGAAAGAACATGGCTGAGCTGGACGGGGGGATTCCCGGAGGATAAATGGCAGTGTGGAGCTCAGCGTGCTTTAAGGACAGGGAGGGTGAATGAGTGATGCGAGGACAAAGCCAACACCTCAGGTTGCATATGCATGTTTCCTTCAAACGGTGAAATCCAAGCCAGATCCAGAATTGCAACCATTATCATATAATCTCAGTGCAGTCTGCCAAGGAGTTCGCCTGCACTGTACCAAAGATGGTTACCTAATATTTTCTGTAGCTCACCAGCTAGCTCTCGTGGCCAAAATACAAGTTTTTCACCACAACAGAGGACATCTCAAGAGCAATTTCCCACACTTACTCTAGATAACAGCCTTAATATATTTTCTAGGAGAAGGAACAGGACTTTCAAAGCATGCACCCACATGTGCCATCTGGGTGATATTTAGTTCATTAAATTCTATGAATAGGATTTTTTTTAAATGACGTTCAGTTCGCATGCTATAGGCAGACCAACATTTGGCAATGTGTGTTGTTGCCCTTTGCTATCAGCTTAAAGAATGGATATGAATATTTATGAGTATAGTTAATCCCAATGAGGATCCACAATTACCTCTCAAAACTGCACAAGTCAAACTTTCTGTCGTTCGTAAGTAACTCAACAAAATCTGTCTGTACTTCTTTAGGAAGCTAATCAGACCCCTGGGACAACTATAAGCAGTCTGTGCAAAGTTTTTCCAATCACTCTTCCGCCTGCTTAAGATTTCATAGTGCCAAACAAAACCAATCACAAGGTTTCTAACATTGCTGCTCAGTTATTATGGAGCGTGCGAGAGTGACGTTAAGATGTGCGTGTTCCCTTCTGAGACAAATCAGCTGAGATTGCCAACTCTGGTTGTGGGCAATGGCTGCCACAGAGCAGAACAGTGCCAAATGTACAATAAAGCATCTTGCAGCATTAATGTGATATCAACTACTACAGTTGCTGGGCACCTGGTCAAGTTCAAAACATTGTATCACACTAACAAGTGATGTATTCTTTCTCCATGCTGGCCCTTTTGACAAACATAGCTAACACTGGGACAGAAAGAGTCGTCGACGAAATCTCTCAAAACGTCTTCAAAACACAAATAAAGATATGGGGTTGAATTCTATCTAGCCCTTGGAGACAGGATGGGAGGCAGAGCAGACAAAATGACATGGGGTGGTGTCAGGTGGAGCGCCTGACATTGTCCTGTCCCCATGCCAGTTTGTCCACGGCAGGCATCATGGCGGATGCTAAGTCCGCTGGGAGGCCAATTAAGCCACTCTGTGGCCAATGGAGGGCCTCCGGGGCAGTAAGGGTCACCCCTGTAGAAAGACGACCACCCACCCCTCCCCAATGACTCCCACTTGTGACCAGCAGGGGCCAGCCTGACCCCACTTACCTGTCTTCTGGGGCCTTCTCCACGGCTGCTCCTCTGGGCCTCCTGCAGTTCACCAGGGGCCACCGCTCCTGGTGGCAGTGCCAGGCTGTCGACCCTCTGATTGGCTGGCAGTTCTTGGGGCGGGATCCTATCCCTTAAAGGGGACGGCATCTCCAACGGCAGGCAGTTAATTGCCTGCCTGACGTTGAATTTGGTTGGGAGTCCAATAAAGGACTGAGAGACAGGGTCACGTCTCCTACCGCTCTCAACACACTTTCTGACCCACCACTGAAGTAAAATCCAGCCCATGGTTTCAAAAACATGCAGACACTACTTATCATTTACCCATAAAGTTATCTTCCTCGGTGAAACGCAGATGTATCTGGTTTCTATAGCGGCTTGTAGATTCACAGTTTCTGGTATGACCAAAGCAGAAACAGGGAAGACATCGCAGACTACCCTCCACATTGAATTGACCCTCAGAGCAGATTCCTGAAGACGAAAACAGTACATTAGATCAATGGCAACTACTGGGGTGGGGGGGGGGGGGGGGTGGGGGTTTAGGGGGAGAATTAAACCAAAACCCCAACTCATTTTGTTTGTGTTTTTCTCAGAATGTCAACTGATACCTTTACAACAGGGCCTCGATGACTACATACCATCATTCTGAAATGATTCTGTTGCCCGTTGTTTGAATTCATTTATAGGGTTTTCAGTTATTCGTGTGTTTGGTTATTTTTCCACTCACCTCTTGTGGTTCTTTCCCTCAGCTCCTTCCCATCCCAAAATTGTGCCACGTACCTTTTCCTCAACTCAGACCATTCAAGAATTAAAATGTAACCCATTTCACCATCTCATGCAAATTAGGAGCAGGAGCAGGCCACTCGGCCCCTCGGGCCTGCTCCGCCATTCAATAAGTTCATGGTTGAACTGATTACTCCACATTTCCACCTACACCTGATAACCTTCCACCCCCTTGCTTATCAAGAACCTATCTGCCTCTGCCTTAAAAATATTGAAAGACTCTGCTTCCACTGCCTTTTGACGAAGAGAATTCCAAAGACTCACGACCTTCTGAGAAAAAATTTCTCCTCATCTCTGTCTTAAATGGGCGACCCCTTATTTTTAAACAGTGACCCCCTCATTTGAGATTCTTCCACAAGGGGAAACATCCTTTCCACATCCACCCTGCGAAGACCCCTCAGGATCTTATACGTTTCAATCAAGTGTTTTCAATCTCTGGCTCTGACAGTCTTGAATTGTGTGCTTGAAAAAAAAAGGTACACAGTGCAGATGAAAGCACACTTGATGGCCTAATCCTGGATAACCAGGCTGAGATTGGGAATTCCCCATGAACTCTTGACACTGCACCTCTCTACTGCCAATCTGACAATTCAATTCCTTCATAACAAAATATTGAAATGGTAGCTTTGGAAATCAAGCAGCCGCAGCACCAGTCATCAAAAGATGATGTCACAAAATCAATCGTACAAAATAATTTTAAAAAAAAATTATTTTCTCACCAATTCTTTCCTCTCCTGAAAGAACGGACTCCTTGCTGGATCACAACTCCACTTCTGCCAGTCAGCTTCCAGTACCAGGCACAAGTCAGCATAATTTAAATGTGAGCCTTAAGCTTTAGTTGGCTTACAACTACGTGCAGCATCACACCCCATGCCTCCCTTCGCTCCGGTAGGGGTCAACAGATGACAAGCAGGAGGATCAATCTTCCCTTCCCTATCCCAGTGGTTTAGACACTAACCACAGAGTCTCTGCCACCACCATTGGTGCTAGCTCCACACAGCCCAGGCACTGATCCCAAGTCTCTTGCGTTCTGCATGACTTAGCTGCTCACTAATCAAACTTGCTGTGCCTCGTAGGAGCATTTCAATATTTTTACCAAAAGTAAGCTCGGTGTTAATGGACAGGCAGAGACAGACTAGGGTGTAACTGACAACAGGCAACTTGAGTTAAAAACTGTTAAGTACCTGGGCAACAAAATGCATTGGTCATCACAATTGGCGTGGCGAATAATTCCAATGGTGACAACAACCAATTGACCACTGATCCCACATCCATTACATGGCATCCTGCTGACTTGGAAGTCCCCTCCCCCACCACTCCCCCACCACTCCTCTCAGTTCATCATCCCACCTGACATGGGAAGCTCCAGGCCTCAGAGGATCATTCAAGCCCTTCACAAGGGAAGCATCCCACGGACTGCTCACCTGGTTTGGTCAAGAGGTATCTATGTCATTCCTTCACCTTTGTCGAAATCCAGGGAGCAAATCTTCATCATTGATCCACAAATACTAAAGCCAACAGGACTAAAGATTTTTCTACAAACTAGGAGGTAGATTGCTGCAGTGTAATAGAAGCCCATTGTGCACCTCTGTGTCAATGGCCTCCATTTTTAATTCAAACTCCTGACCAGCTATAGAAGTCTGAAGTTACCATGTATAATGATTAATGAAGGATGTTGCCCATTATTGACACGTTGGTTCCATTGACCTTGAACTATATACTATACATATAGTCTGAAGGGATTACCTGGGTTGGATTGCAAAATCACCAGCGCATCTGGGATTGCAAAGATCATTCCTTTAGCATTAATGGCTTCACAGGTGTATGCTCCTTGATCGGACTCCTTGACGTCCCTAATGATCAATGTCCCCTGGCCATTCTGACTCGTCATGGCAACTCTGCAGAATAAAAACAATGGCGATCAGTTGCGGTTGTAACTTTGGGATAAAACTGTGCTGGAACACCACCCTCCCACCCCAGTGTGTGTCCAGAGACTCTGCGTCTTCAAACTGTTTTGCACAACATCCCAAGACAGTACGCAAGCTTATTAATTCCAACGGAAAGGCTGCTGTAAGCACATACATTACTGCATACATAAAATAATGCTACATGAATCCTATACAAGTTCATTTATAGACATGAACTATAGACAGTGGATTTCTACATTAGTACTTCCTGTAGTTATCAGCTGCTCTTTTTCTTGGTGTTCTAGATCAGAATTTTCCCTTATAGCCCAATAGTGGGGAAGGGGAGGGGAGGAGGAGTGGGCAAGTGGGGCAGAGAGCACGGGTAAGGATGAAGAGAAATGCGGGGGGGGTGATGGGGGAGAGAGAGAGAGCGAGAGAGGGAGCGAGAGCGAAGAGAGAGAGTGAAGAGAGTGTGAGCGAGAGAGAGAGAGGAAAATAACTATTTTGGGTGAGTGTAAGCAGGACCTCTTTACAGCATTGAACAAAACATCTGTTTGACACATTCAATTATTTTTCTTGTGCTATAGTGTTTCCCGTCCAAGGGATAATGCTTGGATATACACATTAGAAATTACGAGGGTATAACAGGTTAGAAAATGCAAAGAGTCTGGACCCAATAGCCTTTCAAACAGGTTGGGTTGAAGTCTCTCTTAATGACGACTAGTCAAGGCTGTAAAGATAAAATCCCCATGAACAGTCTGCCTCTAATTACATTAATAAACCAATAACTCCATGGATCAAATTTGGCAAATGCCATCAAACAGGGAAAGACTGGTTGTAATTCTAGAAAGCTGGGAACACTAAATCAATTAAAATACAGGAAAAATCATTAAATTATGTACCCAGTGACTTAATCACAGTCTAGGCTCTGTTGAGAAAGCTCTGCACGTAGGGAAAAGACAAATACAACTGAGAATCAGTACTACTGGATGACAGCAATCAGGGTCAGAGTGGTTTTTGGACTAGTTTGGATCCTGTAAAAGGTGGGGCGGCGGCGGTGGTGGGGGGGGGGGGGGGGGGTGGTGGATGGAGCGGAGGGGAATTTCCCAGATTGACCTGGGTTTTCATCCGGTTTTCCACCTCTCCCAGAAGATCACACGGGGTGCGGAGTGTATATGTTGTGATGCAGTTTAGTGCAACAGGCTTAATGGATCAAAGGATTGTTCCCTGTCCACCATTCTTCATATGTTCTTCCAAGTTCTCCATTCACACCAGGAATAGCTACATCCAGCCCCACCAGCCTGATAGCTAACGTTCAACTGACTCATGGACCGTGAAATATTTACCTGCTGGTAACAGGGATATGACCCCAGTTCAATCGCCATGTAATAATTGGAGTCGGAACACCTGCTGCTACACAAGTGAGGGTCACAGTAGCGCCACGTTTCACCATTACGGTTTCTTCCGGTGGTGTGATCACTTGAGGAGGAGCTGGAAAGTACAATGTTTAACAGTGACTTGGTTACTCTGTGGCAATTTCATGACCACAGATTAATAATGGCTTCAAGTCAAATCACAAGAATCTTCAAATAAATTGGTCTCCATATGGTATGGCTTCAAAGACTTAATGGGTAGGGGGAATAAGTGTCATTAGCAGTTTCAACAAATGTTTCATCCACAGCAGAAGTCTGGTGCAGAATGTCATAGTCTTGACTCTAGGTCCTGAACACATAGGTTGCCATCCAGTGCCACACTGAGGGAGTGCTGCACTGTCAGTGGTGCCATCTCCTGGATGAGCCATTAAACCAGGCCCAGTCTTCTTAATGAAATATCTCATGACACTAGTCGAAGAGCAGCAACATGCTCTCCCGACGGCCCGAGAAACATTTATCTGCCTAAAACAGAGCAAATGGTCCTTCCTCTCATTGTTTATTTTTTGTGGGCTCTTTCTATGTGCAAACTGGCTGCCATGTTTCCCTATGTTTAACAGTCAGTGCATTTCAAAAGAATACAACAGTTGAAGCACTTTAGGAAGTCCTGAGGACATGAAAGATGTTGTAGGTGATGGCAGTGCAGTAGTGAATATTAGGAATTCAAATCCCACTGCAGTAGTGAATATTAGGAATTCAAATCCCACTACGCAAATTTGTGAAAGTCAATTCATCAAATTTGGCAATTTTTGGGCTAGCGAACACAATGACCATGAATTGGATTGTCAATAAAAACCCAACTGGTTCACTAACATCTTTCAGGGAAAGGACCTGCCACCACTACCTGGCCCTGCCTTTGAAATGTCTCAGAGGCCCTTTCAGTGAATGACATTTTCTTTATAAATCCCTTGCTCGGTCCCAGTTGGAGCACTACGTCTAATTCTGAGCACCACACTTTAGGATGGATTTCTAGGCCTTGGAGAGGGTGTAGAGGAGATTGACCAGTATAGTACCAGGGATTCAGGACTTCAGTTATGTGAAGAAACTGGAGACGCTGGGGTTGCTTTCCTTGGAGCAAAAATGGTTAAAGAGATTTATTAGAGGTGTTCAATATCATGAAGAGTTCGAACAACTGTTTTCGATGGCAGAAGACAGAAAGAGGCCATTCAGCCCAGATCTTTGAAAGAATTATCCAGTTAGTCCCATTACCCCCCATTCTTTTCCCACAGCCCTGCTAATTCTCCTTCTATAAAGAATGCCAACAAACATTGAACACAAATTTCATAGCGAGAGTTCCAACAAAGTTTTAATATTAAACTCACTTCTCTGAGCTCAAACGTGGCCAATAAGGTGCAATAGTTTAGGTGACAGTTTCTTTACTTAACGGCAGCACTGGTTACTTACTGCATCCAAATTCATCTGACCGATCAGGACAGTCAGCCTCCTCATCACACTGGTAACTGGCTGGGATACATAATCGGGTCGAAACACAGACAAATTGCTCAGGAGCGCACATGTCTCCAGGACCTTTGGTAGCTGAAAGTTGGAGAGCACACATTTACTAGAATTCATTTAGTCGAATGATGTTTGATCCAATCTCACAATATGCAGCCTGGTCATGATTTACAACTTGTCCAAGGAGCTAAACATAAATAATACAAATGAGAGAAAGATCAGGGCAACATGATGAAACAAAAAAGTTACATGTCACTCCACTGTCTTCATTTCATCTGGAAACAGCAAGCTTTAACTTTCCAAGTCATAGAAGGTGATTAAATATGAACATTTATCAAGTCAGTTTAATTGCAGATCTGGGTTTAATATATGAGTGGCCACCCTTTGGAATTCAGTGGTTCTTTATTCTGTGCCCTAAAGTTCAACAGTTTAGACTTTCATATTCATTGCCAAGAAAGGCATTGGCTGAGCTTTTCCAGTTTAACGTCCTGCATTAAAATAATACTGATTAAAAAATCTGGGCCATAATCTCCAAATACATCTCTACAGGAGTGAAGGAGTGGCCGGTTTTCCCTTTATCTTAGTTCTCCATTAGCAAAAACACTGGCGTACAGCCAGAACCTGCACTGAAGTCAGGTCTAATGATACGTTGCAGATGATAGGCAGCCTTCTAAATGTGTCAGGGATCCATTACAATGTCATCTGGAACATCCAGGCCCAACTCAACACTAACTGGAAACAAAAGGCATTTGCCCAATGTAAATTTCTGTGAAATCACTTATACTTAATTACTTTTTCGTAATTAGCATCTTATTATAATAACCCACTTCCCCCAATCCAAAATCAACCCGAGTACAAAGAGCTCAGGGTTGCTTTAAACAAACCAGCACCAACATGTAATCGGGTTCTGGGGTGGGATATGGCTGACAGGTACTTTCCGCTGACTTACGACAGTATTCTTCATCGGAGCGGTCTCCACAATCATTGTCACCATCACAGCGCCACAGCTTCAGAGCACAGCGACCGTTCTTACATTTGAATTCATTGGGCTCGCATGGTGATGCTGTTCCTGAGGAACGAGGTGACAAAGGAAAACTGAACTCACGGCTTAAATTTCAAAGCAATACCTGAGTCGCGCTTTTCAAAAAATGATCCGACCCAATACAATTAGATATACTACTGGATTCCCCTGGCTTTGCCCATGGAGACGGAGTGCACGAGTGATGTTGTAAATGTAGGTTTGGGGATTTGCTGCTTCAGGGGCTTAGGAAGGGCCATCTAGTGGTAGATGTGTGCAAATGGAGGTGTGACTGTGTCAGAATGCTGATGCCCAAATAAGGGGCTGAATTTTATTCGGGATATTTCGCACGGGGGCTCATTTAAATAGTGGGGGCGGAGTGCCTGACCTCAATGATGTGTAGGGGCAGCCTCCGCATCCCCGGCAACGGTGTTGGGCACCTCCGCGCAGACACCATTTAAAAAAAACTTTAAGCCCTTACAATTAATTTTAATGTTTAAAGGCAAAACATAATTGATTTTTTATTAAATATAAAATTAAGTGATGGAGGCTCTTCCCCAACCCCCCCCCCCTCCCCCCCCCACAATGGTCATTCCATTGCCCAAAGTGACATCAATTGATTTTTCAAATACCCGAACATTCCCCCCCACCTTCAATCTTTTGCCCTTCAACCCCTTCCCACCATCCCCACATCCAATAAAAATTGATTTCCCCGCTCCTGCCCTGAAATTTTTATGACTCACCCCTCCCCACCAGGTTCTCGCCTCGGAACTCCATGTGGCGTTTCAAAGGCGTGCGAAGGCCAAACGGAGGAGGTAAAATCGGCGTGGGGCCGCAGGTTAAGTTATTTTGAATATATTTAATGGCAATCTGCATTATGGCGACAAAGGGCCCACCGCCAGGCGGTGGAGGGGGCCGCACCAAGGTTCCCCCACTGCCAGTAATATGCGGCGATATTACCAGCCCCCGCGACGGGATTCGCGGCGTCGAGGGGCCGGTAAAGTTCAGCACAAGGAGCCTGAGACCTGTATACCAAATTTAATATATTACACAGATTTACGGAAATAAATGTGGAGAATACTTTGCCTGCCTCAAGCGATCAGTGGGTAAATGGAGTTTTGTGCTGTGGCGAGATAGTGAGCAGAAAGATCCCAGAGTCGATCCCTGATTCAGAGTTAGTGGATCTCAGCTAGACTTATCATGGGGTCACTTAAATTGGACTTGGCACCCCTGGGCTAAAGAGGGAAACAAATTAACAGAAAATATTTCTACTGTTGGAAAATTGCGTGCGAGCCTGTGTGCGAACAGATCAAGAGACGATCAAGCTCGGGCTCTGAAGACCCCTCCTGGTTGACTAGCCTGAAGACACTCGCTGTGCAGGTTTGGATGAAAAGCGCTTACTTGAATGAGGTACCAGAGGCTTCCAGGCAACTACAAAAGTGTACCACCACACAATGCCCCTACCCCGCTCCATCACCCCCAGCCTGAACCAGTGCAATCCATCAGATCAGACATTAAACTGAGGCACTATCTGCCTGTTGGGGAGACATAACAGATCCCACTGCACATTTCAAAGATAAACAGAGGAATTTTCCCGATGGCCTGCCCAATATTTATCCCTCAACCAATACTGGCTAAAGCAGATTAATTGGTCACTCAGCTCTTGGTGCCTGTTGGATTTTAATGTGAAAGGAACCTGTTGTCTTAGTGGCCATCTAGCAGCAACGACCACTCTTCACAAGCCATTCATACCTTAAGGGCAGGAGTGGCGCCGTATAAATGCAAGCTCTTTCTAGGACTGGGGAGAAACAGAATAACTCGGCTGTGCCTCAAAATGTTTTGAAGTATAAATTCTTCAAATTCTGTTTTCTAAAGGCCTCTGTGGGTGGGGCACTTCCTCCCTTCCCCCTTCAAACTCCAAATGCTTCACCCTTTAGTTTAGTCACCATCTTATCTCAGGATCTCAAGGTCCCAGGTGCTGATTCAAAGCCTCCGCAACGCTGGATGCTGGGCTGACCTGCAGTTACCTGCAACTTTTAAACTTAGTCTCTGACAGTCTTTCCTGGTTAATCAAGAAATAACTATAGGAACTCAGGAACTGCAACTGGGGGTGCATCACAAGAATGGAGGGATTCAGCAGATGTGGAACTAGGACAAAAGTTCAAATGGTTCATCAGCATCAGGTTAATCAATTACAACTTGCATTTATATGGGGGGTGGAAGTGGAGCTGATTAATGATTTCAAAAGAAAACTGGATGGGCACTTGAGGGAAATCAACTTGCAGGACTACAGGGATAGAGCGGGGGAATGGGACTGACTGGATTGCTTTAGAGTCGGTATGCTCTCGATGGGCCGAATGGCCTCCTCCTGTGCCATAACAACTCTATACAGCATCTGTAACACAGCAAAGCATCCCAAGGTGCTTCAGGGGAGTGATATCAAACAAAATTTGACACTGAGCCACAAAAGGAGACAACTGGACAGCTGACCAAAAACTGCGTTAAACAGCTCGGATTTTAAGGGTGTCTTAAAGCAGGACAGCAAGGGGTAAAGATATGGCGAGGGAATTCCAGAGCCCAAAGCCGAGGCAGCTGAAAGCATGGCTGTCAATTGTGGAACGATTAAAATCGTGGACGCGCAAGGCAGCAATTCATGACAAAGTCCAGTCCTGCAGACAGCAGCAGCCATGCCTTCACACCACAGAACCCATAAGGGAATTCAACCATCACAACATGGCCTGACCCTGACCCTTCCCCGATGTGTTTGCATGGAAATTTCCAAGAATCATTCACTGTCTCTGTGACAGCTACATTCGCACACTTTCCAGCAGGGGTCAGAGGTTAGCAATTAGAAGTGGGGATCGTGGCCAATTTTCTGCTGCTCTTCCGGCTGGGAACACCACAGCAATTCTTCACTGCTGCTTATTTTCCAGAACATTCTAACAGTTAATAACGGTGATATCTAGAATCAATTTGTTGTTCCTTTCTTAATTTGAAAAACAGCCATAAAAACTACTCATTAACAACAAATGCTCGTCATCCTCTCGCCCTCCGCCAATGACACAGCCTAAACAAAACAGTGCTCAAGAAATTCTTCTTCAGGTACTTACCACAATCCAGCTCGTCACTTCCGTCAGTGCAGTCCCTTTCCCCATCACACAGATAGTCCCTGGGGATGCACTGCCCGTTCTGGCACACAGCCTTGTCTATTGGGCAGGGTCTTCGAATGTCAGGAGTGGTAGGAGTGGGTGCTGCAGTAATCAAAGGCCTTGGGGTTCGTCTCTCGGGTCTGGCTGTGACAAACGTAGGTGTTGTGGTGGCTGCTGGTGTTCTCGGCCGAATGGGTGAAGGAGTGGAAACTGTCCCAATTATCTCTGCTGTGGAAAAGTGAAACGCAGATGTGAGAACCAAATCTTCTCAGTGCCTGCAGAGAGTCCACCCTGGCTGAAGCTTTCCTTACAAGACCAGGAAGGTCATTTAAAATTTTACTCTGACAATTCAATCTTAATAAATCACCTTGGACACCATTGATATTTCACATGTGTGAAATTATTGGGGTATAAGCTCATCTCAGAAAGTGACAGCAAGTTGGCTGCCATTTTACTTGTGCACACTTTCTTTTGCAAGTACTTCTGTCGAGCAGGATATAAAACAGGCAGCCGATTCACTATCACCTGGTCTGCGCACACGACCAGGACAAATTTATACCCTATTAACTCTGTTACTCACCCATTGTCTACTGACAATTGCGAAAGAGCAGGGGGCGGGGGTAAGAGGGGGAACGCAAGGTCAGAAAACTGCCAAAGTTTTGCCTTTTGAAAAGAAACAAAAGAAATGTTGAGGGGGAGGAGACTGGGGAGGGGGTGCAGGTGGTGAGTGCTCACGTTATAAATAATATACTATAAAATGGTGAGAAAAGAAATTTTGAACAGAAATTACAGAAAGTTTAGGGCCACAGGCCCTAAAAAAGTAATAGGCTGCTCTGAGAGGAGCAGATGCAGAAGGTCAAAGTTGGAACACTGAAGGAACTTTCCTTGCAGATGGACACAGACCAGTTGTAGAACTTGCCTCTATAGTCTACTGTAATGTACCAGTGTCACCAACTACTCACATATATAGATATTGTGGTTAACCAGTTTGAGACAGGGCGGAGAGGCCAAAGAGGTTTAAAAGAAACTGGAACACTTATCACCAAATTTCTTCACTGCAGATTGAAGCACTTGATAAAACCTTAAATGCACTTGAAACACTGGGAAATTCCTAATGACTAGACCACTTTTCAATGTATACAAGGGAAACATTACTTTACAGGAGAGTTTCATTCTTATTAAAATATATTGTTTTTCTCCCCTTGGGATGCGGGCGTTGCTGGCAAGGCCAACGTTTATTGCCCATTCCTAGTTGCCCTTCAGATGGTGGTGACCAGCATTCTCCTTGAAACGCTGCGATCTGTGTGGTGAAGGTGCTCCCACAGTCCCAGTGCTGTTAGGTAGGGAGTCACCAGATTTTGACCGGGACTAATCACCCCGAGGAATGCTGCTCCACAATACAAAAACAGAGATCACTTTTAAACTGGAAATGTATTTCTCGCAAAAGGAAAGTGCTTTTTTTTCAGAAAACAACACAGTTCTTAAAAGAACTGTTCCCAGAAGCAATTCTAACTGCTCATCAATGTCACTGCCAATAGCAAGCGCGTTATATCCGCGGTGTCCCTTCGAGCAGCCTATCAGGCCCCTTCAACCAATGTCCCCCAAGCTTAGTTTACCCACCCAAAATTAGCAAGGGGGATGTCAAGATATTTGAGACAGATTCTGAAACAAGCAGCTGGCACCAATGAGCGACTACCAGAGCTTAACCAATCATGGGAAGCCACGGGATGATGTCCAAGTGGGAGCTGGCCAGTTGGCACAAGAATACTTCAAACATTTTAAACAAAAAGCATTAAAATTAAAATCAACCCAACAAAATCCCAGTGGGTACTGTGGACTGTTACAATAACAACTTGGATTTATATAGCGTCTTTAATACAACATCACAAGGTACTTCATAGAGGAATTATAAAACAAAGTATGACACTGAATGATGCAAGGAGATATTGACCAAAAGCTTGGTCAAACAGATAGGTTTTAAGGAGTGTCTTAGAAGAGAAAAGACAGGGAGAGCTGTTTGGAAAGTAAACTCCAGATCTTAGGGCTTTGCCAGTGGAGGGCATGGCCACCAACTGTGGAGTGAGTAAAATCAGGGATGCTCAAGGGACTGGAATTAAAGGAGTGCAGATATCTCAGAGGGATGTAGAGCTGAAGGAGATTACAGTGAGAGGGAGGAGCAAGGCACGAGGGATTTGAAAACAAGGATGAGAATTTTAAAAATCAAGGCATTGCTTAACCGGGAGCCAGAAGTGATGGGTGAACGAGATTTGATGCGAGTTAGGACACAGGCAGCAGAATTTTGGATGATCCCAAGTTTACGGAGGGCAGAATGTAAGAGGCCAGCCAAGAGTGCACCAGATTAGTCAAGTCTGGAGGTAACAAAGACATTGGTGAGGGCTTCGGCAGCAGAAGAGCTGAGGCAGGGGCAGGTGGTGAGAGAACCAAGAGCGAAAAACCTACTTGACCTCATCCTCTCAAATCTACTTGTCGCAGATTCATCTGTCCATGACAGTATTGGTAGGAGTGACCACTACACAGTTCTTGTAGAGAAGAAGTCCCATCATGGGCGAGGTGCTAAATGAGTACTTTGCATCAGTATTCACCAAGGAGAAGGACTTGGTGGATGATGAGCCTAGGGAAGGGAGTGCAGATAGTCTCAGTCATCTCATTATCAAAAAGGAGGAGGTGTTGGGTGTCTTGCAAAGCATTAAAGTAGATAAGTCCCCAGGGCCTGATGAGATCTACCCTAGAATACTGAGGGAGGCAAGGGAGGAAATTGCTGGGGCCTTGACAGAAATCTTTGCATCCTCATTGGCTACAGGTGAGGTCCCAGACGACTGGAGAATAGCCAATGTTGTTCCTTTGTTTAAGAAGGGTGGCAAGGATAATCTAGGAAATTATAGGCCGGTGAGCCTTACGTCAGTGGTAGGGAAACTATTAGAGGATTCTTCGGGACAGGATTTACTCCCATTTGGAAACAAACGAACTTATTAGCGAGAGACAGCATGGTTTCGTGAAGGGGAGGTCGTGTCTTACTAATTTGATTGAGTTTTTTGAGGAAGTGATGAAGATGATTGATGAGGGAAGGGCCGTGGATGTTGTCTATATGGACTTTAGTAAAGCCTTTGACAAGGTCCCTCATGGCAGACTGGTACAAAAGGTGAAGTCACACGGGATCAGAGGGGAGCTGGCAAGATGGATACAGAACTGGCTCGGTCACAGAAGACAGAGGGTAACAGTGGATGGGTGTTTTTCTGAATGGAGGGATGTGACTAGTGGTGTTCTGGGACCTTTGCTGTTTGTAGTATATATAAATGATTTGGAGGAAAATGTAGCTGGTCTGATTAGTAAGTTTGCGGACGACGCAAAGGTTGGTGGAGTTGCGGATAACGATGAGGATTGTCAGAGGATACAGCAGGATACAGATCGGTTGGAGACTAGGGCGGAGAACTGGCAGATGGAGTTTAATCCGGACAAATGTGAGGTAATGCATTTTGGAAGGTCTAATGCAGGTGGGAGGTATACAGTAAATGGCAGAACCCTTAGGAGTATTGACAGGCAGAGAGATCTGGGCGTACAGGTCCACAGGTCACTGAAAGTGGCAACGCAGGTGGATAAGGTAGTCAAGAAGGCATACGGCATGCTTGCCTTCATCGGTCGGGGCATAGAGTATAAAAATTGGCAAGTCATGTTGCAGCTGTACAGAACCTTAGTTAGGCCACACTTAGAATATTGCATGCAATTCTGGTCGCCACACTACCAGAAGAACGTGGGGGCTTTGGAGAGGGTACAGAAGAGGTTTACCAGGATGTTGCCTGGTCTGGAGGGCATTAGATATGAGGAGAGGTTGGAAAAAATCGGATTGTTTTCACTGAAACAACGGAGGTGGAGGGGCGATATGATAGAGGTTTACAAAGTTACGAGTGGCATGGACAGAGTGGATAGTCAGAAGCTTTTTCCCAGGGTGGAAGAGTCAGTTACTAAGGGACATAGGTTTAAGGTGCAAGGGGCAAAGTTTAGAGGGGATGTGCGAGGCAAGTTTTTTTTTTTTTTTTTTACAGAGGGTGGTGAGTGCCTGGAACTTGCTGCCGGGGGAGGTGGTGGAAGCAGATACGATAGCGACGTTTAAGAGACATCTTGACAAATATATGAATAGGAAGGGAATAGAGGGATACGGGCCCCGGAAGTGCAGAAGGTGTTAGTTTCGGCAGGCATCAAGATCGGCGCAGGCTTGGAGGGCCGAATGGCCTGTTCCTGTGCTGTACTGCACTTTGTTCACACTGAGGCCACCCTCTACCATGTTGTGTGACACTGCAACACTGCGAAATGGGATAGACTCAGAACAGATCTAGCAACTCAAAACTGGGCATCCATGAGGTACTATAGGCTATCAGCAGAACTGTATTCATGCACAAACTGTAACCTCATGGCCTGACACATCCCTCACTCTACCTTTACTTCCAAACCAGTGGACCAACCCTGGTTCAATGAGTTTAGGAAAGCATGCCAGGAGCAGCACCAGGCATACCAAAAAAGAGGTGCCAACCTGGTGAAGCTAAAACACAGGCCTATAAGCATGCTAAACAGCAGAAGCAACATGCTAAAGACAGAGCTCAGCGATCCCACAACCAATGGATCAGACCAAAGCTCTGTAGCCCTACCACATCTGGTCATGAATGGTGGCAGACAAATAAATAACTAACCAGAGGAGGCAGCTCCAAAAACATCCCCAATCCTCAATGATGGGGGAGCCCAGTACATCAGTGCAAAAGAAATCTAACCAAATCCCCTCGACATTCAATGGTATTACTATTGCTTAATCCCCCACTATCAGCACCCTGGAGGTTATCATTGACCAAAAACTCAGCTGGACCAGCCATATAAATACTGTGGCTACAAGAGCAGGTCAGAAGCTGGGAATCCTGCAGCGAGTAACTCACCTCCTGACTCCCTAAAGCCTGTCCGCCATCTACATAACACAAGTCAGGAGTGTGATGCAATACTCTCCACTTGCCTGGATGGGTGCTGCTCCAACAACACTCAAGAAGGTTGACACTATCCAAGGCAAAGCAACACGCTTGATTAGCACCCCATCCACCACCTTCAACATTCACTCCCTCTACCACCGATGCACAGTGGCAGCAATGATGCACTGCAGCAACTCATCAAGGCTCCTTCAACAGCACCTTCCAAACCTGCGACCTCTACCACCTAGAAGGACAAGGGCAGAAGATTCATGGGAACACCAACACCTGCAATTTTCCCTCCAAGTCACACGCCATCCTGACTTGGAACTACATCACCGTCCCTTCACTGTAGCTGGGTCAAAATCCCAACACTGCCTTCCTAACAGCACTGTGGGTATACCTACACCCCCAATGACTGCAGCGGTTCAAGAAGACAGCTCACCACCACCTTCTCAAGGGCAATTAATGATGGGCAATAAATGCTGGCCTAGCCAGTGACGTCCACATCCTATGAATGAATAAAAAAAGACGGGCAATGTAACAGAAGTGAAAATAGGTGAACTTAGTGACAGTATGGATGTGTGGTTGAAAGCTCTATAAAGTAGAAGTAAGTTTGGGAGATAAGAGTTTAGTTTAGTTTAGAGATACAGCACTGAAACAGGCCCTTCGGCCCACCGAGTCTGTGCCGACCATCAACCACCCATTTATACTAATCCTACACTAGTTCCATATTCCTTCCACATCCCCACCTGTCCCTATATTTCCCTACCACCTACCTATACTAGGGGCAATTGCTAATGGCCAATTTACCTATCAACCTGCAAGTCTTTGGCATGTGGGAGGAAACCGGAGCACCCGGAGGAAACCCACGCAGACACAGGGAGAACTTGCAAACTCCACACAGGCAGTACCCAGAATTGAACCCGGGTCGCTAGAGCCGTGAGGCTGCGGTGCTAACCACTGCGCCGTCCCAATGAGAGATGTGTGAAGACCCTGTCTCTGGGTTGCTGGTCCAGTACACTACCGCAGGGGTTCTCAACCTCTGAGGCATCGCATTCCCCACCCTGCTCTATTATTAAAAACTCCACAGCCCTCTTGCAGAAGTATTTTTTTCTGTATAAAAATCAGTTACATAATTCAACATATATTTATTATTTTTGTTTTACTTACTTAATGTGACACTTGTTGCTGGTGAACAACAATCCTGTCCAGACGTGGAGGTATCAAATTACAAATTTATCCATACCTGGTAGCAATTGTGTGCATTAACAACAATTTTTCCTGTTCTTTGTAATTTATCCTGTGCCCAGAGATTTACTATTTTTTTGATGATTTTGGTAGAGTATTATTGCAGTTGGTGGACTGTCACGGAGGTTGGGAATGCTACGCTGAAGTTAGTAGACTAACTAAGGTTGGTAAATGTGTCGCTGAAACTGATAGTGCTGATGAGACCAATGGTTTTAATGGCCATACCAACTCTCACTTCTCCTTACGTCCATTACTAAAAAGCTGAGCAAAGCGTCTGCACTGAGACTGGACGCCGTCCCCTTGACAACACAGTGGATTGATGACCATGAGCCTCTGGGGCCAAGCGCTGTTTCCGCGTCAGTCCCAGATCTCATGCAGCGATGTCCCTATAACAGCTGTAGGAATATATTATTTTCAGTCGAGCCCTTGGAACCTTCTTGCGGACCCCAAATTAAGAACCCCTGCACTACTGTAACCAGTGTACTCTTATTTTCATAAAAAGGCTAACAGATTAAAAAATTCAGATGTGGTAATAGTTTCTCTGCTTCGGTGCACACCATAATCTGATGGGAACAATTATCAAATGACTCACACTTTATTCAGTTCCTCCTCCCATCTTGGGGCAGCCGGGATGACCAGAGGGTCGTTCCCTGCCCATCACTGTGTGTTAATGTGACTGCTAAACAATGGCTTCGCATTCTCCCTGCCTCTCATTCCATTTCATGATAAAAGCCTTTCGATGGCCCTGGTCAATGGGAGAGAACTACCAAAAGGAAGGCAAACTACAAGAAACATATCTGGTTACTGCTGTGGTGGGCAGTGACTTCCCCATCATGCCAAAGATTGGCACTACCCTAGCAATCCTCAGAGGAGGAAGTTGTGCACTGAATTCCAAACTCCTTCACATTAGGATTTATAGAGCTCTTACCACAGTTGTCTTCATCAGACATGTCGCTGCAATCGGCCCTCAAGTCGCAGCGATATTCATAAGGGACACACTCGCCAGACCCACAGGAAAATTCATCGGTATGACACTGGCGAGGGACAGGTATCACATCTAAAAACAAGGGCAGAATAAAACCCATTAAAACAGAACAACTCGCAGTATTTATTATCACATGCCAGTCAATAAACATCACTCGGTGTAGATACTGTGTCAGCCTGGGTAAGCAGACAGCAGTCTTACCTCAATCAGAAGGTTGCAGGTTCAACCCCTTGTGATTTAGGTGAACACATTGTTTCAGTGAAATTTTAGTGCGCTACTGAAGGAGTGCGATATTATCGAAGGTGCCATCATTCAGACGAGACGTTAAAGCGAGGCCCTGTCTGCAAGCTTGAATGGATGTGAAAAAATCCATGACTCTATTCAAGGAAAAGCAGAGAGTTCCCCTGGTGTCCAGGTCTGCCTCCAACATCCACCCACCCACCACCTAACCCACGTGAGCAAAAATGGTGAAGAATAGATTAGTTGGCCAATCATTCATTTGCTGATTTTGAAAGGTTCCAGAATGAAAATCAACTGCTGTGTTTGCCAATATGACTTCAAAGGTAATGGTTGGAAATTGCTTAGAGGCATCCTAAAGATATTCGAAGCTATAACTATATAAAGGTATGTTCTTTCTTCAATAAATGTGGTCTTAGCTGTACAGCCACCTTAACTCTACACTGCAATTATATGACAACTTGCAGGTCATGAGGAATAGTTCAGAAATTTGCTGTATTTCACGACTGCATTATAGAGAATCTACAGCACAGAAAGAGGCCATTTGGCCCAAATAGTCTATGCATACTCAATAAGAGTCTCCTCCTACTCTAATTGCATCTTCCCACCTTGCTCCCACATCGCTCACCTTCTCCCTGTTGTATACATGAGGCTCCCCTTAATTGTGATAATACGATCTGCTTCAACCAGTCCACGTAGCAGCAAGTTCTACATTCTCACCATACTTGTGTAAGGAAATCCCTCTGAAATTCTTGACTTGATCTATTAGTCACAATCTTATATTATTTCCCCTTGTTCTGGACTCACCCATAAGTGGAAACTGTTTTTCCACATCCACCTTATCAAACCCTTTTCTGATTTTAAAGATTGTTTTTTCAGGTCTCCTTTTAGTCTTCCCTTTTTTCCAGAGGAAAGCCCAGCCTGCTTAAGCTTTCCTGATAAATTCACCTACACAGTTCTGGTATTGCAAAACTGGGCATCCATGAGGCGCTGTGGGCCATCAGCAGCAGCAAAATTGTCCTCAACCACAATCTGTAACCTCATGGCCTGGCATATCCCCCACTCTACCATTACCATCAAGCCAGGAGACCAACCCTGGTTCAATGAAGAGTGCAGGAGGGCATGCCAGGAGCAGCACCAGGCATACCTCAAATTGAGGTGTCAACCTGGTGAAGCTACAACACAGGACTATCTGCGTGCCAAACTGCGTAAGCAGCATGCGATAGACAGAGCTACGTGATCCCACAACCAACGGATCAGATCTAAGCTCTGCAGTCCTCCCACATCCAGCCGTGAATGGTGGTGGACAATTAAACAACGAACTGGAGGAGGTGGCTCCACAAATATCCCCATCCTCAATGATAGGAGAGCTCAGCACAAAAGTGCGAAAGATAAGGCTGAAGCATTTGCAACAATCTTCAGCCAGAAGTACCGAGTTGATGATCCATCTCGGTCTCCTCCTGAAGTCCCCAACATCACAGATGCCAGACTTCAGCCAATTCGATTCACTCCGCATCATATCAAGAAACGACTGAAGGCACTGGATACTGCAAAGGCTATGGGCCCTGACAATACTCCGGCAATAGTACTGAAGACCTGTGCTCCAGAACTTGCCGCGCCCCTAGCCAAGCTGTTCCAGTACAGCTACAACACTGGCATCTACCCGGCAATGTGGAAAATTGCCCAGGTATGTCCTGTACATAAAAAGCAGGACAAGTCCAACCCGGCCAATTACTGCCCCATCAGCCTACTCTCAATCATCAGTAAAGTGATGGAAGGTGTCATCAACAGTGCCATCAAGCAGCACTTGCTTAGCAATAACCTGCACAGTGACGCTCAGTTTGGGTTCCGCCAGGGCCACTCAGCTCCTCACCTCATTACAGCCTTGGTTCAAACATGGACAAAACAGCTGAACTCTTGAGGTGAGGTGAAAGCGACTGCCCTTGACATCAAGGCAGCATCTAACCGAGGAGATCATCAAGGAGCCCTAGCAAAACTGAGGTCAATGGGAATCAGGGAGAAAACACTCTGCCGGCTGGAGTCATACCTAGCGCAAAGGAAAATGGTTGTGGTTGTTGGAGGTCAATCATCTAAGCTCCAGGACATCACTGCAGGAGTTCCTCAGGGTAGTGTCCTAGGTCCAGCCATCTTCAGCTGCTTCATTAATGACCTTCCTTCCATCATAAGGTCAGAAGTGGGGATGTTCGCTGATGATTGCACAATGTTCAGCACCATTCGTGACTCCTCAGATACTGAAGCAGTCCGTGTAGAAATGCAGCAAGACCTGGACAGCATCCAGGCTTGGGCTGATAAGTGGCAAGTAACATTCGCGCCACACAAGTGCCAGGCAATGACCATCTCCAACAAGAGAGAATCTAACCATCTCCCCTTGACATTCAATGGCATTACCATCGCTGAATCCCCCACTATCAACATCCTAGGGGCTACCATTGACCAGAAACTGAACTGCAGTAGCCATATAAATACTGTGGCTACAAGAGCAGGTCAGAGGGTAAGCATCCTGCGGCGAGTAACTCACCTCCTGACTCCCCAAAGCCTGTCCACCATCTACAAGGCACAAGTCAGGAGTGTGATGGAATACTCTCCACTTGTCTGGATGGGTGCAGCTTCAACAACACTCAAGAAGCTCAACACCATCCAGAACAAAGCAGCCCGCTTGATTGGCACCACATCTACAAACATTCACTCCCTCTACCACCAACGCACAGTGGCAGCAGTGTGTACCATCTACAAGATGCACTGCAGCAATGCACCGAGGCTCCTTAGACAGCACCTTCCAAACCCGCGACCTCTACCAACTAGAAGGACAAGGGCAGCAGATGCACGGGAATACCACCAGCTGCAAGTTCCCCTCCAAGTCACACACCATCCTGACTTGGAACGATATCGCCCTCCCTTCACTGCCTCTGGGTCAAAATCCTGGAACTCCCTTCCTAACAGCACTGTGGTTGTACCTACCTCAAATGGACTGCAGCGGTTCAAGAAGGCAGCTCACCACTACCTTCTCGAGGGCAATTAGGGATGGGCAATAAATGCTGGCCTGGCCAGCGAGACCCACATCCCATGAATTTTTAAAAAAAAATTCATTCATGGGATGTGGGCGATGCTGGCTAGGCCAGCATTTATTGCCCATCCCTAATTGCCCTCGAGAAGGTAGTGGTGAGCTGCCTTCTTGAACC
Organism: Heterodontus francisci; assembly: GCF_036365525.1. NCBI lineage: Eukaryota > Metazoa > Chordata > Chondrichthyes > Heterodontiformes > Heterodontidae > Heterodontus > Heterodontus francisci. Next base: position 40,463,740 of record NC_090407.1, on the reverse strand, counting down.
GCTGCAGTCCATTTGAGGTAGGTACAACCACAGTGCTGTTAGGAAGGGAGCTCTCGGATTTTGACCCAGCGACAGTGAAGGAATGGCAATATAGTTCCAAGTCAGGATGGTGTGTGACTTCACGAGTGGTCAAGGTCAGTGAATATATCTTAAAATGCCATACCCATCAACCATGCCACTAGCCTCAGCCACTGCTCAATTCACCACACCCCTATCATTCATCTACCAACAATCTTCATCGATCACGACTCATACCTAACATTCATAGGTTCACCTCACCCTCGCACACTCAGCACTGCTGCAAGACTCATGCTCACATCTCACAGCTTGCGCACACTGCAATCCATTTACCCAAGACAGTCATATCACCCGAACACATTGAAGCACCATCACTGACACACTTGCCCCCACTCTTGCAGGACAAGGTGGCACATAACCAGAGGCAGCAGCACTTAATCGGTGGGAAACAGGCATGGCTGCATGTCCTCACCACCAAGCAAGAGATGGTGATAACCATCACTGCAGTGGCCATGGCTGTGTTCGTGGACAGCGGCAGGGCTGAAACCAGTGAATATGACAGTATGCTCAGACTTGCCTAATCCTCCTCCTCACATCCCATAATCTCCTGATTTAAAAGCTGCAGATCATATAAGCATCCACCTCTTACTTCCCCACTACCCCCCTCATCAGGTGTGCAAGAACTGCAACTTGGCCAGGCAGTGGTGGAAGAGAGAGTTGTAAGAGCAGGAAGATAGTGATGCTGAAGGGACTCCGTCACTCGCTCTCACATTTGCAGCCACCAGCTCAGATACTGACACTGTGTACTTAAGACAATAGCTTAGAGGTGGATCTGCACATCGTGTGATACCAGGCATGTACGGCCTAAAGCCAGGGCAAGGGACAAGGGTAGCAAAGTTGCCAGCTTGGCAGAGGGTGAGGTCGCACATAAATTCTGCTGGAGAGGATTCAATGAGGATTTCAATGGCGCACAGAAAAAGGCTGAATGATATGCACAATGAAATGTTTGGTGCATTGGCAGGCCTGCCAGAAAGCCTGCAGTCAATGTCAAGGAGTACGGAGGAGTCAGCCACCAACTTGGCACAGGGCTTTGCACAGAGCTTGGAGCCCACTCTTTCTAGTGTGGAAGAGGTGGCCAACACCATGAGGGCAGTTGTAGACCCAACCATGATGCAGCTTCTGATGGCTGATCTCTCAGCTTCCATTATAGCACAACCAATGTCTGGGTGCTGCAGTGGAAGCTCAGGCTGCTGCAATCATAGCTCCAGATACCCACGCATTGCTAGGATTGCTGAGGTGCCGACCTGAGTAAGTGGCAGTGGCACTATGGTGCACTAACCTACTGTCCTCTCTCAGGATGACAGCATGTGTCCTCCAACCACTGCCACTCTACCAGTGCCCTTGCTGTTGTCTGGTTAGCCAGTCCTGACTCCTGCTGCCCATACCAAGATGATGTAGTCTGAAGCCGGGCCTTCTAAGGCCAGAGCTGCTCAAGTTTGCCCTGCATGGCCATCTAGTCTTCCCCAGTGAAAGTCAACAGCCTTCCACCAGCCATGCTACAGCCATTGGGGTAGCACTGTGTTGGAGCACTAGGACAGGCAAAGGCACACAGAAGACAGGCAGTAAAGGAACGAACAAGGGCAAATAGTTGACTTTTGTATGTAATATGGCAACATCTGATTCATAAATTTGGCTTGGCTTTTATTTTAGCATTGCTGTTAAGACAGCTGGTAAGAGGGAAGCTATGCTGTGGGACTGTTGGTCATTGGGGCTGCGTTCACTGGTACCGCAGTCGGACGAGTCAATCACAGAGCGCCCGGCTGGTAAAGGGTTGTGCTGGTTGGCTCAACCCTTCCTCCTCAACCTCAGTGGCTAGCCCACGCCATCCAGTAAACCACCTTCTGGTTTCATGTGGTGGATCAAATGCAGATGATACAGTGGACTGCAGCTGAATGAAGGCACCGTGACCACTGCCAGGATATCGGGTATTGACCTGCGTGATATGCTCAGTACGGTCGCACCCAGCTGGACTTTGAGGAAATGGAATCCCCTCTGGTCTTGGTACATCTCAGAGCTGACATTCAGCGCCTACAAAGCAATGTGTGTGCAGTCAATGGCACCCTGAAGTCCTGAAGAAGCCACCTACTCGCTCCAGCAAGAGACAAATGAAATTATTCAGCTCTCTTGGAATACAGAGCCTCAGTGACCTCGCTTATGTAGCAGTGGACAGCGAACTGCAAGATGTTGTAAATATTGCTGGCTCCAGCCTGGAATGAACCAAACACATAGAGGGTCACGGTCACTGTCACCTTCACAGCCACTGCCAAAGTAGCCCTAGCAAATATAAATGCTTCCTGAATCAGTTAATGCGTGACCAGGGCAAAGCTGATCAAGACTCCTGGGTGGAGGATGCTTCACTTTATTGCTGAGTCAGTTCAGGCCTTCACCCCCAATTTACTAACTTGTTTAGTGTCAGTGCCACATGGTTTTAGCTTTGCCCCTAGACTTGTGGAGCATGAATATACCATATCTAAAGATCATTAATTATAAAATGTTTATGTTTCGTAAAACCTAAAAAATAGGAGCAGCTGTAGGCTATCTGGCCCTTCAGGCCTGCTCCACTGTTCAATAAGATTATGGCTGATTATCTACCTCAGGGTTGTCCAACATATGGCCTGCAGCCAGGATCTGGCCTGCCAAAGGTTTCCATCCGGCCCGCGGATGTATTTCAGAGATGAGAAATTTCCCATTGTCGTCTTCTTTCAGACTAGCTTTTTAACACATTACACACTGACAGGTGCTGACAGCAGGAACAGTAGTTTCCCAACTTTGGACAGATTACGAGTTTTTTTTTAAAAGCCTGTCGGAAAACCACAAACCTGTCCAAAGCTGAGAAAATGCAGTTCTCGATGTCATCACCGGTCAGCTGTGAAGCTGACTGCCGATGTTTTCAATAACTGACAAACCACAACACTGGGGTGCTGAGCGTTCCCGCTCCATGCAACTGTCAAAGAACAAGAGAGAGGAGGGAAACGGGGGGGGGGGAGGAGAACTGAGAGCGGGTGAGAGAGAGGGGGGCAGTGACAGAGAGAGAGGGGGGGGCAGTGAGAGAGAGAGGGGGGGGCAGTGAGAGAGAGAGGGGGGGGCAGTGAGAGAGAGAGGGGGGGGCAGTGAGAGAGAGAGGGGGGGGCAGTGAGAGAGAGAGGGGGGGGCAGTGAGAGAGAGAGGGGGGGGCAGTGAGAGAGAGAGGGGGGGGCAGTGAGAGAGAGAGGGGGGGGCAGTGAGAGAGAGAGGGGGGGGCAGTGAGAGAGAGAGGGGGGGGCAGTGAGAGAGAGAGGGGGGGGCAGTGAGAGAGAGAGAGGGGGGCAGTGAGAGAGAGAGGGGGGGGCAGTGAGAGAGAGAGGGGGGGGCAGTGAGAGAGAGAGGGGGGGGCAGTGAGAGAGAGAGGGGGGGGCAGTGAGAGAGAGAGGGGGGGGCAGTGAGAGAGAGAGGGGGGGGCAGTGAGAGAGAGAGGGGGGGCAGTGAGAGAGAGAGGGGGGGCAGTGAGAGAGAGAGGGGGGGCAGTGAGAGAGAGAGGGGGGGCAGTGAGAGAGAGAGGGGGGGCAGTGAGAGAGAGAGGGGGGGCAGTGAGAGAGAGAGGGGGGGCAGTGAGAGAGAGAGGGGGGGCAGTGAGAGAGAGAGGGGGGGCAGTGAGAGAGAGAGGGGGGGCAGTGAGAGAGAGAGGGGGGCAGTGAGAGAGAGAGGGGGGGCAGTGAGAGAGAGAGGGGGGGCAGTGAGAGAGAGAGGGGGGGCAGTGAGAGAGAGAGGGGGGGCAGTGAGAGAGAGAGGGGGGGCAGTGAGAGAGAGAGGGGGGATAGTGAGAGAGAGAGGGGGGATAGTGAGAGAGAGAGGGGGGATAGTGAGAGAGAGAGGGGGGATAGTGACAGAGAGAGGGGGGATAGTGACAGAGAGAGGGGGGATAGTGACAGAGAGAGGGGGGATAGTGACAGAGAGAGGGGGGATAGTGACAGAGAGAGGGGGGATAGTGACAGAGAGAGGGGGGATAGTGACAGAGAGAGGGGGGATAGTGACAGAGAGAGGGGGGATAGTGACAGAGAGAGGGGGGATAGTGACAGAGAGAGGGGGGATAGTGACAGAGAGAGGGGGGATAGTGACAGAGAGAGGGGGGATAGTGACAGAGAGAGGGGGGATAGTGACAGAGAGAGGGGGGATAGTGACAGAGAGAGGGGGGATAGTGACAGAGAGAGGGGGGATAGTGACAGAGTGAGGGGGGATAGTGACAGAGTGAGGGGGGATAGTGACAGAGAGAGGGGGGATAGTGACAGAGAGAGGGGGGATAGTGACAGAGAGAGGGGGGATAGTGACAGAGTGAGGGGGGATAGTGACAGAGAGAGGGGGGATAGTGACAGAGAGAGGGGGGATAGTGACAGAGAGAGGGGTGGAGACAGTGACAGAGAGGGGGGTGGAGACAGTGACAGAGAGAAAGGGGGGGGATAGTGACAGGGTAGGTGACAGCGACAGAGAGGGACAGAGAGAAAGTGTGAGGGGTGAGACAGAGAGGAGGGACAGAGAGAGAGTTTGAGGGTTGAGGCGGGGAACAGAAACAGAGGGGGCGACAGAGAAAGAGAGAGAGAGGGGGAGTGGGGGAAAGAGTGTTCAAGATGACTGCTGACAAAATGATAGCTATCCGGAATATTCCGCATCGTTACAACTAGTGTATGGGCAAACATTGAGTATTTGTGTAAGCAAAAAATGCCAGATCGCTCACTAAATCAGTGACCAACATAGTGATGAGAAAGTATTTCAATATATTAATCTCATTTAAAGCTGGTCACAAAAATGCACATTCGTTTTTTTTTTTAGATTAGATTAGATTAGAGATACAGCACTGAAACAGGCCCTTCGGCCCACCGAGTCTGTGCCGACCATCAACCACCCATTTATACTAATCCTACACTAATCCCATATTCCTACCAAACATCCCCACCTGTCCCTATATTTCCCTACCACCTACCTATACTAGTGACAATTTTTAATGGCCAATTTACCTACCAACCTGCAAGACTTTTGGCTTGTGGGAGGAAACCGGAGCACCCGGAGAAAACCCACGCAGACACACGGAGAACTTGCAAACTCCACACAGGCAGTACCCAGAATCGAACCCGGGTTCCTGGAGCTGTGAGGCTGCAGTGCTAACCACTGCGCCGCCCTGTTTTGATTAACAACAACATTTTTAATACCTTTATCTTCCCGAAATTGTCCCTCCAGCCCCCCTATGCAAGATAAAAATTGTAATGTGCCCCCCCCCCCCACCCCACACAAATAGGTTGGACAAACTTGATCTACCTCAACTCCACCTTCCTCCATTATCCTCATAATCCCTAAATCCCTTGCTAACCAAAAATCTATCAAACTCTGTCTTATTCAACTGAACATCTACAGCCCTCTGGGGTAGAGAATTCCAAAGACAGAATAGATGGGGAGAAACTGTTGCTATTGACAGGAGTGTCAGTAACCAGAGGACACAGAATGAAGATAATCAGCTAAAGATCCAAGGGGGTGCGATGAGGAGAAGTTGTTTTTAATGCAGTGAGTTATGATGATCTGGAATGCACTGCCTGTAATGGTGGCGGGAGCAGATACAATAGTAAATTTTAAAAGGGTATTGGATAAATACTTGAAAAGGTAAAGTTTATAGGGCTGTAGGAAAAGAGCAGGGCAGTGCGACTAGTTGAACAGCTCTTTCAAAGAACTGGCGCAGGCAGGATGGGCTAAGTGACTTCCTCTATGCTATTAGAACCTGAGATAATCACCAGGTCTCAGTAAAACTGGGCCGTGGCTTGGGAGGACACTAATTTGTGGCCACCATGCCTCATGTTCCTTTTGGTCAGGTCGTTATGAGGCACCAAATTAATGTACGTATCACAAGTCACAATGTAAATGACTGTGAAATTTTAAAATACTTCACAAGCACACACAGAGCAAGCCACTGTATCCAGATTGAAAACGTCTTAATTTAGCCAGAGTAGGAAATTAAAAATCCACTCTTTGCTGATGTTACAGACTGCAGCTGCTCAGCAGGAAAACATACAATCCCAGAACAGCAATTAACAGGAAGAGAACATTTTATACTAAAGATGTAATTGTCATAAGCACAGTCCCTCCATTTATTACCAAGAGCTTGCAGTCAGCCAATCCATGGATGTTGTGCCTTATATTTCCATCTAAGCTGACAGAGGGAGCTGGAACACAAGTGTAAGGCAGTTTGTTCCCACCAGGACAAGAAAATCCAACTAAACTAACCTCGCAGAAGAATAGCAGGTATAGGTTTTGTGAAGTTCAAAAGTATCAAGATATTCTCCATGCGCCAGCATCTCATATGTACAAGATTTCGGTTTGTTTCGAGTGACTTTTACCTTTTGCGATTTCTTTTAAAGCGTACACATTTGTGACGGAATTTGAGTGGGAGATTTTCATGTATTTTTCAATAGAAAGTTACATTCCGTTTGGCAAGAAAAAGAATCTTGAAGGCTTAAATGTGAATTTGCTGTTCAAAGAATTCAACGTCCAACTCAAAGCCTTATTCTGCAGGTTAAGGAGATGAAACGGTTTTTCAAATTGCAATGCAAAGTTCGTGCTGGGGCCGGTGTTCTAGCGAGCTGCATAACTAGGGAAGCAGAGAGGGTTTTAAACTTGAATAGTGGGGGCAATGGATCAAATTTGGGAAGGTATGGTAAATCAAGGAGTAGAGACAAGGCAAGAGAAAAAGGTATTCATATGGGAAATGATAAAGTGATAACAGGAAGTGACAGTGTACAAATCTAAAACTAAATTAACAGATAAGGTGAGAGGTTACAAAAATAATACAAGGACAAAACTAAAGGCTCTGTATCTGGATGCATATAACATTCAAAACAAAACAGACGAATTGAGAGTGCAAATAGAAATAAATAAGTACTATCTGACAGCCATTTCAGAGACATGGCTGCAGGACGACATAGATTGGGACCTGAATATTGAAGGGTACATGGCATTTAGGAAGGACAGGAAGCTAAGAAAAGGTGGAGGGGTAGCTCTGTTAATTAATGATGGTATTAGCGCAACAGAGAGGAATGACCTAAGTTTAGGAGACCAGGATGTAGAAGCAGTTTGGGAAGAGATGAGAAATCATAACGGCAAGAAGTCACTTGTGGGAGTGGTGTACAGGCCACCTAATATTAACCACACTGTAGGACGGGTTACGAAGGAATAAATAATGGCAGCTTGTCAGAAAGGTACTGCGATAATTATGGGGGATTTTAACCTACATATAGACTGGAAAAATCAGATGGGCAGAGGTAGCCTAGAAGAGGAGTACATAGAATGTTTTTGGGATAATTTCTTGGAACAGTACATTCTGGAGCCAGAGAACAGGCTGTACTCGACCTCATATTGTACAATGAGATAGGATTTATTAATGACCTCATAGTTAAGGCGCCCCTAGGTAGCAGTGATCATAATATGATTGGATTTTACATTTCAGTCTGAGGGAGAGAAGAGTGGGTCCAAGACTAGTACTTTGAAACTTAAATAAGGGCAATTATGAGAACATGAAAGCAGAGCTAGCTAAAGTGAACTGGCAAAGTAGGTTAAGGGATAGGTCGACAGAGATGCAGTGGGAAGAAACATTTAAGGGGATATTTCAGAATACACAGAATAGATACATTCCAACAAGAAAGAAAAATTCCAAGGGTGGAACCCGCCATCCATGGTTAACTAAAACAGTTAAAGATAGTATCAAACTTAAAGATAAAGCATATAATTGCGCAAAGATGGGAGGCAGGTCAGAAGATTGGACAGAATGTAAACAATAGCAAAGAATGACTAAGATTGATAAGGAAGATAAAATTAAAGTAAGAGAGAAAGCTAGCTAGAAATATAAAGACAGGTAGTAAGAGTGTTTACAGATATTTAAAAAAGAGTTAACAAAGTGAGCATTGGTCCTATAGAAAGCAAGTATGGGGAATTAATAATGGATAATAAGGACATGGCAGATGAATTGAACAGATATTTTGCATCAGTCTTCACTGTTGAGGATACAAGTAACATCCCAGTATTAGCTGTAAGTCAGATAATGGAAGGGAGGGAGGAATTCAGGAAAATTACAATCACCAGGGAAGTGGTACGAGCAAATTGTTGGAGCTGCGGGCTGATAAGTCCCCGGGTCCAGATGGACTTCATCCTAGGTTGCTAAAAGAAGTGGCTACTGAGATAGTTGATGCGTTGGTTTTAATTTTCCAAAATTCCCTAGATTCGGGTAAGGTTCTGTCAGATTGGAAAATAGCGAATGTAACTCCTTTATTCAAAAAGGGAGGGAATCAGAAACCAGGAAACTACAAGCCAGTTAGCTTAACATCTGTCTTAGGGAAAATGTTAGAAGCTATTATTAAAGATGTTATAGCAGGGCATTTTGAAAAATTCAAGCTAATCAGGCACAGTCAACATGGTTTTGTGAAAGGGAAATCATGTTTAACCAATTTATTGGAGTTCCTTGAGGGAGTTACATGTACTGTGGATAAAGGGGAACCAATGGATGTATTGTACTTAGATTTCCAGAAGGTACTTGATAAGGTGCCACATCAAAGGTTACTGTAGAAAATAAAAGCTCATGGTGTAGGAGGTAACATATTGGCATGGATAGAAGATTGGTTAGCTAACAGGAGACAGAGAATTGGCATAAATGGGTCAATTTCTGGTTGGCATGATGTAACGAGTGGTATGCCATAGGGATCTGTGCTGGGGTCTCAACTTTTTACCATTTATATAAATTACTTAGATGAAGGGACCAAGGGTATGGTTGCTAAATTTGCTGATGACACAAGGATAGGTAGGAAAGTAACTTGTGAAGAGGGCATAAGGGGGAGACAAAGGGATATGGATAGGTTAAGTGAGTGGGCAAAGATCTGGCAAATGGAGTATAATGTGGGAAAGTGGGAAATTCTCCATTTTGGCAGGAAGAATAAAAAAGCATATTATCTAAATGGTGAGAGATGGCAGAGCTCTGAGATGCTGAGGGAGCTGGGTGTCTTAGTGCATGAATCACAAAAGGTTAGTATGCAGATACAGCATGCAATCGTTTATTGTGAGGGGAATTGAATACAAAAGTAGGGAGGTTATGCTTCAGCCAAACAGGACATTGCTGAGACCACATCTGGAGTACTGTGTACACTACTGGCCTCCTTATTTAAGGAAGGATGTAAATGCGTTGGAGGCAGTACAGAGAAGGTTTACTAGACTAATACCTGGAATGGGCAGGCTGTCTTACAGGGAAAGATTGGACAGGCTAGGCTTGTATCCGTTGGAATTTAGAAGAGTAAGATGTGACTTGACTGAAACATATAAGATCCTGAGGGGTCTTGACAGGGTGGAGATGGAAAGGATGTTTCCCCTTGTAGGAAAATCTAGAACTCAGGGTCACTGTTTAAAAATAAGGGGTCGCCCATTTAAGACAGAGATGAGGAGAAATTTTTTCTCTGAGGGTCGAGAGTCTTTGGAATTCTCTTCCTCAAAAGGCGTGGAAGCAGAGTCTTTGAATATTTTTAAGGCAGAGGTAGATAGATTCTCGATAAGCATGGGGGTGGAAGGTTATCGGGAGTAGGTAGAAATGTGTTCAGTCATGAACTTATTGAATGGTGGAGCAGGCTCGAGCTGTCGAGTGGTCTTCTCCTGCTCTTAATTCATATGCTCGTAGGTCATTTTTTTATGCCAGCACTCCAGTGCAGTACTGAGGGAGTGCTGCAGTGTCAGATATACCGTTTTTCACATCAGACCAAAAAACCAAGGCTCCATCCGTCCCCTCGAGTCAACGTAAAAGATCCCATGGCATGATTTTGAAGATAAGGGGCATTCTCCAAAGTATCTTGGCCAACATTTATCACTCAACCAACATCCCTAAAATAGATGATATGGTCATCAGCACACTTGCGTGTGGGACCTTGCTATGTGAAACCATCTGTCGCATTTCCTATATTACAGCAGTAACTACACTTCAAAAAGTACTTAATTGGCTGTGAAGCACTTTAGAACATCCTAAAGACATGAACAGAGCTACATAAATGCAGTTTTGCTTGTTTTCATTGCACCCTTAGTTATTACAGCCTAAAGCACATAACTGCCTACAATCAGGCATCTCTGAAGTGCCATGAATACTGACCATTGAAGCAAACGAAGAAGTCACATTGGAGCAGTGCGATCTTGTGGTTAAGGCATCTTACTGGAGAAGAAGGAGGTGTTTGTACGTCTGTCTGTGCTAGTAAACAATGCTGGCATTGAGATAAAAACACTGGTTCCCTAATGATGGACATCCCAAATTTTGCTCAATGTAAAAAAAAGTTATTCAAAATGGAATGGAGGAAAGCCTCAGGAATGAGTGCCCAAGTACAGAAACTCTCCAACTGTCTGCAATATTCCTGAAGCTGCATATTTATGCCATGGGATATAGAGCACTCTACATTGTGAACAAAAACACCAGAATCACTCCAACAAGGGCACAGGGAGATAAAGTCAAAATCTACAGGACATTCTCAGCTCTGAATAGTGTGAACTATGGCAACTGAAGTTGCACTGCAGTGCTGCAGCCTGGAATCTTGACATTCTGATCCAGGGTCCATCTATCTGGGTGAAATGTGCACTGGTTCTAATATCAGACTTGACCTCTCCTCAATCTGAATTGAACACCCAGATTTTCAGTTCGACGTTCGTGCATCTTTTCTTGAATGTCCACATGAACACACCAACTAATCTATGAACGGACGTAAAATACCTTCTCCTAGGTGTCGGAATTTGAAGCCTTCAACTGAGGTTTCATAAGGGCCGATAGATCCACTCCTCACAACTGAGTAAACCACATCTCGTATCTCCTCATCATTGGTGTTGCCGTCAGATCCCACATCCAGCTCCACAATCACATTTTGGTCCTCTTGCCTGTAAAGTTAAACAGAAATAAATCTGAGATGATATGCCACACAATGCAGTCTAATCAGTCCAGATTGAACCCTTTGGGTCCTGGCTACCAAATAGAATAGGAGAATACAGAACTAGACAAACCAAAAGGTAAACCAACCAAGCAACAGTACTGGACTCCGTCAACCAAGCAATCAATCTAAACAAAGGATTGTAGTGATGCCTTCCTATTTTTCAAGATACTAGTCAACTGAGAAATTCCTAACCAACAGGATGCAACTTGCAACCATGCTGGTCACTGAAGATCTTTCAATGTTCTAGATTGATTGAGAAAGCACATTATTCAACATGTTAATAATATTATTTGTTCATCACTCTATAAATGGCCGCAGGGACTTGTTCCTAAAAACACAGGAACAGGAGTAGGCCATTCAACCCCTCGAGCCAGTTCCACCAATCACGACTGATCTGCATCTTAACTGCATCTACCAACCTTGATTCCACTTTCTTTTAAATCTTTGTCTAGCAAAATCTATCAATCTCAGATTTAAAAATTATTAATTAAGCTAGCACTCACTGCTTTTCTTGGGAGAGAGTTCCAAACTTCTACCACCCTTTGTGTGAAGAACTGCTTCCTAACCTCTATCCTGAATGGCCTAGCTCTGACTTTCCAGTTATGTCTCCTTGCCTTAGTCTCCCTCCACCAGTGGAAGAAGTTTCTCCCAATCAACCTGATCAATTCCTTACAAAATTCGAACAAACTCAATCAAATCACAGCTTAACCTTCTACATTCCAGGGCATACAAGCCTAGTTAATGCAATCGCTTTATAATCCAACACCCCCAGTAACATTCTGGTCAATCTGCACTGCACTGTTTCTAAAATCAATATATCCTTTCTACGGTGTGGTGCCCAGAACTATACATAGTATTCTAGATGCGGCTGCAACTAGGGCTTTGTATAGCTGCAGCTTCCTCCCCTTTATATTCTAGCCCTCTGGTTATAAAAGCAAACATTCCATTGGGCGTCTTGATTATTTTTTGTACCCAACTACTACATTTTAGTGATCTGTGTACATGGACCCCTAAATCTCTTTGGTACTCCACAATTCCTAGCTTTTCACTCTTAAAAAATACTCGATTGCTATCAAGTTGGAAAGTGCACATGTGGTTATTGGGGACACGATCATTGCCTGCATGTGTCGAACAGCCTAACGCTCTCTGCCCAGTCTCACACATGAAGAGTGACCATTCATGAATGGATTGGCGTGCTCCAACAAAAATCAGGACTATCAAAAGAGAAAGGAGGCTTCAAGGGGATTTAGACAGGCAAGAACATGGCAGATGGAATATAATGTGGAAAACTGTTAAGTTATCCACTTTGGTCGGAAAAACAGAAATGCAGAGTATTTCTTAAATGGTGAGCGGTTGGGAAGTGTTGATATCCAAAGAGACCTGGGTGTCCTTGTTCATAAGCCACTGAAAGCGAACATGTAGGTGCAGCAAATAATTCGGAAGGCAAATGGTACGTTAGCCTTTATTGCAAAAGGATTTTAATACAGGAGTAAAGACGTCTTGCTGCAATTGTATAGATCCTTGGTGAGAATGCACCTGGAGTATGGTGTAGAGTTTTGGTCTCCTTACCTAAGGAAGGAGATACTTGCCATAGAGGGAGTGCAACAAAGGTTCCCCAGACTGAGCCCTCAGATGGCAGGATTGTCTTATGAGGAGAGACTGAGGAGACTGGGCTTATATTCTCTAGAGTTTAGAAGAATGAAAGGTGATCTCACTGACTCATACAAAATTCTTCCAGGGCTCTACAGGGTTGATGCCTGGTTTGGGGTGGGGGGGGGGGGGGGGGAGAGTGGGGGAGGAGAGTGGGAAGGCGGGGGGGGGGGGGGGGGGGTCTAGAACCAGAGGGCACAGTCTCAGAATAAGAGGTAGGCCATTTCGTACAGAAATGAGGAGGAATTTCTTCACTCAGAGGATGGTGAATCTGTGGAATTTTCTACCCCAGAGGGCTATGGAGGCTCAGTCATTGAGTATGTTCAAGACAGAGATCGATAGATTTCTAGATATTACGTTATCAAGGGATATAGGGATAGTGCAGGAAAATGGCATTGAGATAGAAGATCAGCCATGATCTAGTTGAATGGTGGAGCAGGCTTGAGGGGCCAAATAGCTTACACCTGCTTCACTTTCCTATGTTCCTAAAAGGGCTAAAAAAGGAAAGGTTATAATAGCGACCCATTGTTTGTCAGGCTTTTAAAGAAGAGGTTGTCAATTCAATTTAACTATGGGGTAGCATGAAAGCAAAGTGCACTGGAGAACCAGACCCTGAGCCGAAGGGAATTTTGCCACAGGCGTTGGGACCCCGACGGTGTGCGAAAAAGCAGGTACCAAGCCCTTGCTTTCAGGCAGTGGGAGCAGCTCAGCAATTTTACCAAAGGTGGCCTCCTAACTGACCACCTGTGCCCTGCCACAGGCTCCTGATGATGGCAGCCAATCAGAGGGGTGGCAGCTTGAAAGCCTCAGCTGCACCAATGGGAGAGGTGGTTGCTGCTGAGGCATTTCGGAGACCTTGAGCCTCCAGCCGGTAATTTCCAAAAAAAACCAACTAATATTGTCGGGGCTGCAGGGAATGCCTTTCCGGTCCGCGGCCCCACTCTTTGGGCCATACAGCCTCTGGCTCTGCTAGTCCCCTGGGAGGCTGCAACGCAAGGCCGCCTCCATTAAACTGGCGATCTGATAAACTGGCCCTTAATTATGCTAATCAGCTGCCCGCCTCCTCCACAGGCAGCCAATCCACATCCAGTCCCACCGCTGGAAAATGCCCCAGTAGTGGGACTGCGTCGGGGAGCTATCCCGATGCGGCTCCCTGCTATTTTATATATTAAACCCAAGGTCTTCATAAAAATAAAAGCAGACAGTGATATGTCAAGGCAGGCTGAAATGTGGCAGCTGGACAATTTATTTTTTATAATTGGGAGTTGCAGCAAAGTGCATTGGCCGGACAACACAATAGTAGGAGATTGGATCAAAAAAAATAAATCCAAAGCAGTTTCCACAGTTTAATAAGGAGACAGGATATCAAAACAAAAGATTAAGAAAAAAATTCAAGTCTGTTACTGCAAACTCAGGAAAGAGAAGGCGTCTGTCACAGTGAGTTCAGATAGGAGGTTGATTCTATGAAGAGCTCAGGATGGTTGAACTATGACAGCAGTGAGGTGGGCAGATCTGGAGGGTGACAATGGATCTGGTACAGATTTTCTGATTAGTAAACTTGGTTTACACTACTGGGGTTGGGGACCATTGGGAGGATGGAAGGTCTTCACACCGTGTTCAATCTGTTAAGATTAATAGACTACTTCAAGTAGCAAGATCTAGATCAAGGCAATAGAGGTACAGCAGGCAAGGAGGAGGAAGCTCACGGGAGGTAAGAGTCCAGGGTTGCTCTATTCAATCTTGTGTCTGCAATGTTTCTACATTCATCAAACTGCTATGCCCTTGGAGACAACTCCAGTACAATGTCAGCCATTTTTATTTACTGGAGAGATGATAGTAATATCGAACACAGAAAAATAGGAGCAGAAGTAGCCATTCAGCCCTTCAAGCCTGCTCTGTCATTCAATACGATCATGGCTGATCATCCAAACTCAGTAACCTGTTCCCACTTTCTCCCCGTATCCCTTGATCCCATTAGCCCTAAGAACTATATCCAACTCCTTCTTGAATATATTTCATGAGTTGGCCTCAGCTGCTTTCTGTGATAGAGAATTCCACAGGTTCACCACTCTCTGGGTGAAGAAATCTCTCCTTATCGCAGTCCTAAATGGCTTACCCCTTATCCTTACATTGTGACCCCTGGTCCTGGACTCCCCCGCCATCGGGAACATCCTTCTTGCATCTAGTCGGTCCAGTCCTGTTACAATTTTGTAGGTTTCTATGAGATCCCCTCTCATTCTTCAAAACTCTAGTGAATACAAGCCTAATCGACCCAATCTCTCTTCATACGTCAGTCCTGCCATCCCAGGAATCAGTCTGGTGAACCTTCGCTGCACTCCCTCCATAGCAAGAACATCCTTCCTCAGATAAGGAGACCAAAACTGCACAGATGTGGTCTCACCACGGCCTTGTATAATTGCAGCATGACATCCTTGCTCCTGTACTCTAATCCTCTCGCTAAGGCCAACGTACCATTTGCCTTCTTAACTGCCTGCTGCACCTGCATGCTTACTTTCAGTGCCTGGTGCACAAGGACACCCAGGTCTCGCTGCACCTCCCCCTTCCCCAATCTACCGCCATTCAGATAATCTGCCTTCCTGTTTTTGCCACCAAAGTGGATAACCTCACATGATGTGAGAGCTGGTTGGTTTTCAGATGGAATTAGGGATGCTTGGGGCATAGTAAGTGACTCTGATGAAAAAGGCTCTAACTTTACAGAAACTCATAACGCTTAAAATATTTTCAAGAAAGTGCAGAGGCTCAATAAGGGATGGCTTGAAATATGTCATGGCCCAAAATGGTCGGAGAAAATGTGTGTGCTCGTGAAGGTCAGCCAGTCAGGAGTGAATATCAGTGATGCAGGAATGGACAGACATTCTGGAGATTATGTTTGGGAATATGCTTCACACATACTGCTGGGGAAAAGGGAACTAAATTTACAAAGATAAGCAATACCTCTCCAAGTTTTGCTCGTCAATTAAGTTCCAACTTGCATTGGACCCAGAGTGCGGCTTCATTATAACTTTGTCCATGCACTTTAACAAAGATACAAGCCGAGTGCATCTGTTACTGTGAGGTACTTGCACTCTGTACCTTAAAAGCCTTGTAAACAGTGAATGGCAAAGCAGCATGTTTGCCTTTGAGTTGGAACTTCTGTAATTGCATCCCTGAGATGAAAACGAACCCTGCTCAGCCTCTGCGAAGATGTTGACTGTTGGATTTTCTGTGGCTCTATGAACTAGAGTCCTCCTGCACCTCTCCAAGTGGTCATCAGTCATTCGTGAACTTAAGACAGAAGTTCAGCCAGTTTTTAACAGGTTCAGGTAGAGTGGACCAGAGAAAACTCTTGAGTCATCATCAATGGCCACACACTTGTGCTGGAGAGCCATTAGGAGTGGGAACCCTAGTCAATGTTCCCTACAGAGGCACAGAAGCTAGCTTTAGTGACTGTATGGCACCTATAAAAATAACCAACTTGTCACAAAGCAAGGACTGAGTCAGGGACCTCCCAGATCCCGATCACCTGAGCTACACAATGGATAGACTCATGAGATAACAGGAAAACCGGACTGAAATAATGACATTCGAGCTCCTGTACGTGGTTTTAAGATGTTCTTTGCATTTTTAAATTTGTATTTTGGGTAGGTAGATGTTTTTGAATCACTATTCTCAGTGTTGATGAGGCAACATCATATGATAGCGAAACGCAATCTTGGAACTTGAATCATGCAGGAGTCAGGTAAAGATTAAAACTATTCTACCAAATGCAGTAAGAAGCCAAACTATCTCACGGAGATCACTAAGCCAAACTGAATAATGCACTGATTGTAACTAGAGGAGAGTGTGGGCGTGGGTCATCTGTGGGAGCAAAGCATCTTTTTTTCCTAAAGAACATTTTGGTGTTTTGCAGCGTGGGGAGCGATGACTGATGAAATTGGAATGCTGTGGGCCTGTGGGATATTTATCTGTCTTCTTGAATATGAATGAAGTATCCATTTGTTGAAATTACACGCGGTTCCAGCTGCAGTTGCCGTTCTCCAGGCAACCTCATTCTCACTGATCCCCAGTGGAATCATCAATTATTATTCCAAGCTTTTAACCACACTCTTTATATTCCATTGTTATAATACCAGCCTCAACTGGTTAAGACTGAGAAAAAGCCATCTCTTTTTATTTTCTAGCTGTGGATATTTTGGACCATTAAGCAGAGAACAGCATGACCAGGAGTAAGGCCAACTGGTAGAATCGACTCTCCTCCTTTCCTTCTCCATGTGTACAGCAGCTGGCGTAAGCAACAGACACTCAGACCCAATTTATTCTGCTATAATAGCCCTGAATTTACACATTTCATTGGCCATAATAACCAGCACTGCCAAGCTGGGTCAACCGAAGTACTTTATAGGTCACTTTTAAGTTTAGAGAACTGGGTTGGATACTGAAGCGTTGTTGGAACCGTTGCTGAGAGAGTTGTGTTCATGTCAGATGTTTTGTTGGTATTTGCAGGGCAATGGGGAAAGAGCAGGGAAGTGAGACTAAATCAGAGCACTCAAAGTGCTGGCAGAGATATGATGGGCTGTATATTTCTCAGCCTGATGATTACAGAAATGCGTAAATACAAAGTTGATCAAATGTTCTGTGGTCCAAAACAGTTCCTGCATTGGATAGAGGGTATTGTCAGTGAAGGACAGCCAGTCAGGGGTAAATAATGAAGATGTGGAAATGGATAGGCATTCCGGAGTTTTGCTCAGCTATGCTTGAGAATCAGATTCACATATCCTTTTCCCTTAGGAGATTAAATAATTGCGATAGTATTTAAGAGAGGCTAGATATGTACATGGCTTATTTTCACTGCATGCTTTATGTCGTCAGTTGAAACAAGTTGTCTACACCTTATAGGCGACCCTTTGGTCATCACCTAATCCACAATAAATTCTTCATCACAGGCTGGTACAGCTGCGACAGTAAGCAAACAGAACAAACAGAATAAAACGACTCTGGATGAGATGACCAAAGAAAATGCAAGGTGTAAGCAGGACAGTGTATGTTAAACATCTCCAGGTCCCTGTTGTGGCCCCCAGTGAACCTGGTCAACAATTCCACAGGGCAAAAGTACTCTCAGGTCTTCCAGTGATTGGGTGATTGGTACTGATTATGCACCGTTATGTGAGCAATTAACAATTCATTGACAATGGCATCAATTTAGAAGCCAAATCTTCAAGGGACACAAAAGCAGAGGTTTGTGTTACACCAAGATGGAAGAAAAGGATATGGTCCATGTGTGTTAATAATTCTAGGATTATTTGTACTGACTCAGTGACTTCGAGATTTATGCTTGAGCTGAAAAATCCCTTTCCATCAACTGATGAACAAGCCTTCATATCTATGATAGATGTTAAGATTAATCTGGAACATTATCATATTGCGCTTTGATTTGTCCTACATTGGGCCTACAGAATATCACTTTGCCATAAGCTGAGATCATGTCAAAAAGGCACTTACTTGATCCATACCACAGTGACTGACTGGTCTCCTGAGATCCGATAGAATTCAGACTCAAGCTGTAAAGAAAGCACATTTATTAAAGGTTTAGAAGTGAGGGGAGGATGTAAAGCTTCTGTGACATTGTGTTAACTTCCAAATGTTGTTTTTGAGTAGACCATTCAAAAGTCAACCAAATGTAATCCACCTTCAGCAATTAATAGATTTCTAGATATTAAAGATATCAAGGGATATGGGGATAGTGCAGGAAAATGGCATTGAGGTGGATCAGCCATGATCTAGTTGACTTCCTAATAGTGTCACGTGACAGGATTTCATTCAATCAGCATGTTGGCTGCAATGTAGCATTCTCCATTCTTTCAGTCAGTGCACCAGCTTATGAAAGCTACAAAAGGCCAGAGCCGTAAGGCACAGACCTTGCACAGTGAATGTGATGTAATTAGCTGCACTGGGAATCCTGGCGACCAGCTGCTGATGAGTTTCACCCACCAATCGACCAGCCTTATCTCAGTTCAACGTAATAAACAACTGACCATCCATCGATAAGTTACATCATTAAAGAGAACATCAGCTGCAGTCAACCCTCAGAAGCTGATGGAATAGGCCCCAGCTTGGAAGAGACCACATAGGCGTCCAGAGCTCAGACACTGGGACTTTGTACGGGAAAACCTGCCGGACTGCGCAGAGAGGCCAGAATAATGAAGCCGCCTCATGTCCTAACAAGACCAGCAATAGGCAACAGACCATAATCTAAACGTTCTGATGAAAGGTCATCGGCCTGAAACGTTAACTCTGTTTCTCTCTCCACAGATGCTGCCTGAGCTGCTGAGTATTTCCAGCATTTTCTGTTTTGATTTCTGATTTCCAGCATCCGCAGTATTTAGCTTTTGTGTTGTTGTAGGTTCGATGTTGGTTAGCGAGCAGTTGTTGATTTAACTGTCTTTGAGATACATTTTTCTGCCTTATGGAACAATGAATAAATAAAAATATATTAAAAACAAATGATACTGGACTTTGTAACCTAAAATTGGCTGGTTTTGTTGTACCATATCATGGAAGTTTATCTGTCTGATAAACTCGTTGCTGTGTGATTAGGAGATCATATTTAGATAGAGTATTGTAGAATGTGACGAGGTCATGGGAATACTACAATGGTAAGATGCTGTAAGATGGTGCAGCTTTTTTTTGTATTCATTCAGGGGATGTGGGCGTCACAGGCCAGGCCAGCATTCATTGCCCATCCCTAATTGCCCTTGAACTGAGTGGCTTGCTAGGCCATTTCGAGGGCATGTAAGAGTCAACCACATTGCTGTGGGTCTGGAGTCACATGTAGGCCAGACCAGGTAAGGACTGCAGATTTCCTTCCCTAAAGGACATTAGTGAACCAGATGGGTTTTTACAACAATCGACAATGGTTTCATGTCCATCATTAGACTAGCTTTAAATTCCAGATTTAATTGAATTCAAATTCCACCTTCTGCTGTGGTGGGATTCAAACCCATGTCCCCAGAGCAATACCTGGGTCTCTGGGTTACTAGTCCAGTGACAATACCACTACGCCACCACAGGTGTCTGCTTGGTCTATCAGCTAGAGCTTTATAATGGCCAAGAGATGGACAACATACCCCAAGGAGAACACTGAAAACAATTACTTCAGAAACCACACATGGTAAAACAGAGGGGAAACTTTTTGGGATTAATAAAGAAATAAATGGTGATAAATGTACTACAAGGTATGAGTTACAGGTTAGCAAGGACCAGATTTGTGTGGGGAGAGGTAATTACACTGGCGTCGGTAATCGTGGACTGGGAAAGTGAGCAAAATCAACCAGAGCTTCGACTCTCGATTGCTATTCAGTGAACCATGTAGGCATCAGTTGACAACTGGGTTGCAAAGCCCCTCACAGTGGAATAGCTTTCTCACACATTGGACTGGCTATTTGGGCGAGGGCAATTAGCACCCATGGAATGCTATCCCAGCATGAGTTACTGCCTTTGAAAGAGAGTGGAGAGGCACGGAGGAAAAAATATACACAAGTTTTGGAAGAAGACAGAAATGTATAGCTGCAGCATCTCTTCAGGCCAATCAGATGCCAGAGCAAGAAGCTCCAAACAATCAAATTAGAATAGCATGAAATTAGGCCCAATCATATCCAAGAACCTTGCCTGTAGTGTCACTCAGATTGGCCCTGCACTGAGTGAGTTTGGTTAATGTGATGCTGATGCATTTCCTGCACCCGATGTCGCTGTTCACCTCCAATATTCCCCTCTTGTCCCACAATCTCAAACATGCTAACATATCTTTAATAAGCAATACTCTCAGAGATAAAGAGTGTTTCCGGGGGTAGTTTTAACTTTGGCCAATAGTGTAACAAAGATATTAGATCAGTCGCCCATTATATATCGAGTGAAAATGAAACTTGGGAGATATGTACAACAGGCAACTGATCCGATATCGTCCGTTTTACACAATGGGCCAAAGTCAAAATAACCCTGCACTATCTCACTCGCTATTTCACAATCTTGGTTCTTTGTCTCTTCCGCCAGAGATGGTGCCCAAAAGCAAGGGAGTAAAAAATTAAGCACTGCAGGGAAACAACTTCAAAAATTTGCAAACAAAAACACACGGGTTTACACAGGATCACCACAGTGCTCAAAATCTTCAACTGCTCAGCAACTTCAACCGATCTACTACACTCCTTATAAACGCAGATTAAATCCAGTAGCAAAAATCCAGTAATTCAGAATTACCTAGAATCTACAGCACTGGAACGGGTCATTCAGACCAACCATTCTGTGTCTGTTTTAATGTTCCACACAAGGCTCCTCCCACCCTATTAACATAATCTCCATTCATTTCTTCCCCATGCATTTGTCTAGCTTCCATTCAATACATCGATGCTATTTGCCTCACCAACTCCATGTGGCTGCAACTTCCACATTCTCATCACTCTCTGGGTAAAGAAGTTACTTTTGAATCTCTTATTGGATTACTATCTTATACCCATGGCCCATAGTTTTGGATTCACTCATAAGCAGAAACATCTTCTCATCGCCTACCCCAACAAACTCTTTCATAATTTTAAAGATCTCCATTAGGTCACCTCTCAGCTTTCTCCTCTGTAAAGAAAAGAGCCCTAGCCTATACAGTCCATCCTGACAGTGAGAAGAATATTAACGAGGCTCAGGTTTTAAATCACACCCATGGGGTAGGATTGTCCTCCTGTACTTACTGTGTCTATGATTCCTTCAGATACTTCTCTGAACGTTTCAGACTCAAAGTCCTCCAGCTGAGGATCGTACTCGATTGAAGTTGTGAAGTTCACCAACACGCGGTAGTACACTAAAAACAAACACATGGAAATAATGACATCAAACGTTCTGATGAAAGTTGCATCACATGACGGCCCAAAAACTGTTACAGTTTCAAGTTTTTTTTCATTTCCAAAATATACTTTATTCATCAAAACCTGTAAAAAATACATTACAAAGCAGTTCCAAAAAGCACCAAGTCAAAACAATACAAAGAGTGCAAAGGAGATCAGTTTCCTTCAATACAGGAGTGAGTTACCTCACAACCCTTCCATTTAATTTTACATTGGTCGAGCCCCTCCGTTCAGCTTGGTGGGGGGACCTTACACAGTGGTCTTTCCCCATTGAGCCTTTGCTGCGGTTGCCCCAAGCTTTAGTGCGTCCCTCAGCACGTAGTCCTGGACCTTGGAATGTGCCAGTCCGCAACCTTCGGTTGTGGACAACTATTTGCGCTGGAAGACCAGCAAGTTTCGGGCAGACCAAAGTTTTTTTTTTATTTCCAAAATATACTTTATTCATAAAAAATCTGTAAAAAAATACATGACAAACCAGTTCCAAACAGCAAGTCAAAAATTACAAACAGTGCAAAAGGTCAGTTTCCTTCAATACAATCATGAGTTACCTCACAACCCTTCCATTTCATTGTCATGCCAGATATATTTTCACATTTTACAGCACACAAAATTTTCCCGATACAGTTCGAGGGGTTTCCCATGGATCCAGCCCCTCAGTTCAGCTTAGTGGGTGGACCTTACACTGTGGTTTTTCCCCATTGAGCCTTTGCTGCGGCTGCCCCAAGCGTTAGTGCGTCCCTCAGCACGTAGTCCTGGACCTTGGAATGTGCCAGTCTGCAACATTCGGTCGTGGACAACTCTTGGCGCTGGAAGACCAACAAGTTTCGGGCAGACCAAAGGGCGTCTTTCACCGAATTGATAGTCCTCCAGCAGCAGTTGATGTTTGTCTCGGTGTGCGTCCCTGGGAACAGCCCGTAGAGCACAGACTCCTGTGTTGCAGAGCTGCTTGGGATGAACCTCGACAAAAACCACTGCATCTCTGTCCACATGCAGACCAAAGTTCCAGATCACCCTCAGGGTAAGCCAAGTTACACAACAAAATTAACCCAATCCTTTCTTCAATGTCCCATGCAGACTGCATCACCTCAAATATACATTGACCTGCACTATTGTCCTCTGAGAAGCAGAGAACCTCCCCAGGTGGTTTTCTAAAGCTCCTTTGAGGAACCAGCGGCTCCAATGTAAATCTAAGTGTCCAGTCCATCTTTCCAAGCCAGCAATAGCACCAAACGTTAATGAGGGTCACAACTCAAATTTCCAACCAATCAGCATGCCCAAGGTTGTATGCTGCGGTTTGTTCATATAGAATCCGGCCCAAAATGTAAAAAAGGGAAATGTCATATCAGGAGTACAGGTACACTGCAGAAACAACTTAATTGGAAACAGACCAGTACAAAGGTGTCGTGAAACCAACAACTTTCGGAGACGATGGCATAGTGGTAATGGCGTGAACTAGTAATCTAGAGGCCCAGGTTAATGCCATGGGGACATGGGCTCAAATCCCACCACGGCAGCTGGTGGAATTTAAATCCAATTAATTAATTAATTAATTAATTAATTTAAAAAATCTCCAATTGACAGCTAGTCCCCGTAACGGTGCCATGAAACTACTGATTGTCGTAGAAGCTCATCTGGTTCACTAAAGTCCATTAGGGAAGGAAATCTGCTGTCCTTACCTGGACTAAATGCGACTCTCGACCCACAGCAACATGGTTGACTCTTAACTGCTAACTGAACTGGGCTAACATGCCACTCAGTTGTCAAGGGCAACTAGAGATGGGCAACATACGCTGGTCTTGCCAGAGATGCCCACATCCCATGAAAGAATTAAAAAAAACTGTAATGGCCTCACCCCTCACACACGCTGGAGAAAATTTACATAGCTCTTAACAAATTCAAAATTATTTGCAGCATGAATGCCACACGACAGTAGTGGCTGGTAAACACCTAATTACCAGGTAAGAACAAACATGATTTTATCCACTGCCTCTCATAACCTCAGGACATCCCAAATGCTTCACAGCCAATGAATTACTTTTTTTATTTGAAGTGTAGTCAATGCTGAGATGTAGGGAAACATGAAAGCCAATCTGCACAGCAAGGTCCCACCAACAGTAATGAGATAAATGCCCAAATAATCTGCTTTCAGTGCTGCTGGGTGTTGTTTAAGGGATCAGTTTCAGTCAGGACAGCAAGAGAAAGCCCATGCTCTTGTTCAAAATAATTTCACGTGTCAATAATGTCTGAGGGGGGCTTGGTTTGACAACTCATCGAAGGCAAAGCACTCTCTCACCCCTGTACTGCAGTGTCAGCCTCTACTATATGCACGTCTCCAGAGTGAGGATCAAACCTACAGAAATCTTTTGCACAAGCTAACTAGCATTAACCCCTTCTCCTATTTCTCCACCCTTTGTTTAGGATTTTTTGGGAACATGTTCCTATATTAAAGTCTCTATACAAATCAACTTTATGTCCCTTTCAAATATTTTTGTGATTATCTCAAATTTGTGCCCTCTCATGACCATCTCGAGTGCAAACAATTCATCACCATTTACCTTATCATAACCCTTCACAGTCCAGCAGCTCAGTCCCAACGTATATTCAATCTGTAACATACACTTTATCCTCTTCAGCTTCTGTTCAATTTCTACATTTTTGTTGATTGACTATAAATTAAGGCATTGACCGTGTGGTGAAGGTGCTCCTGAAAAGTTTTTTCAAAGTGCCTCAGTATTATGGCGTGGTTCCTCAGCAATACTTGGTAGATTAATGATGTATTTAGATTACAGAACTGCTTCAAGTAGCCTCTTGGTCTCACAGGCTTAGGAATCCGCTCCATTTACACCAATAAAACCACAATGTGCTTACGCTGCTATGTCAGTAGCAGAGTCTGGCAGCCATCATAATAGCTTGGGAGGGGTGGGGGCCTGTGCAGGCTACAACTAGCACACAGATAGACCAGCGGATGGGTGTAGGGGCGGGAGAGGGTCTGTCTGTACAAGGACTTAATGTAGATACACGGAGAGCAATGGCTGGAAGGGAATTAGACAGTTATGTGAAAAGGAAGAATATGTAGGGTTACGGGGAGAAGGTGAGGGAATGGAACTGAGGGAGTTGCTCTTTCAGAGAGCTAGTGTGGACATGATGGGCCGAATGGCCTCCTTCTGCACTAACGATTCTGTGAAAGGTTCACATTTACATTGATGTTCCAGTCTTACTGCCCCCAGAGAAGACCTTTTTCTTTTAGGCACTCAGAAAACAATATCATCTCTCTCTCTCAGTGCTGCTGCTGATGGACAATTTATCGGAGTATGGAGCTTAATGTCCTCAGCAACAGTTACTTCAAGGGCATTCCATATATCCTCCTTACTCAAGTGCCAGGGGCTATAGCAAGTCACCATCGCTCAAGAGCTGAGGGGTCCACTTGAGATCATTACTAGGTCCCTTCACAGGCAAGTGATGAATATAATCACACACCAAGGAACAAGCTTCAAACACTGAGCAATGAAGCACAGAAATTCAAATTCTGCTTCCTTGCTCGATAATTAACACCGCTCTGTTTACCAATGACCCACCATACAAAACTATTCGCTTTTGATTACTAGAAGCAGCATCAACCAGTTCAATTGGAGCAGATAGAATTATAAAGGGGCTCGATCGGGTAGATATAGAGAAGAGGTTTCTGCTTATCAGGAATTCAAAACTAGATGCCATGAATGTAAGATTGTTGGCAATAAATCAAATAAGCAGGAAAAACTTCAGTACTCAGAGTGGTGAGAATGTGGCACTCGCTACCACAGAGTGGTTGAGGTTAATAGCATTGATGTATCTAAGGGAAACTAGGTAAGTACACATTTGAGGAAGGATATGTTAATAAGATGATGCGAAGTCAGGTGGGAGGAGGCTCAAATGCAACATAGACAAACTGGGCCAAATGGCCTGTTTCTGGGCAGTAAGAATCTGTGTAATGTTATGTGGATAAACATAGTTCCAATCACAGGATACCCAATTCTACACATTAAAAGTAAATATCAACACAGCCCAAATGGACACTGGGTTTGACTGTTCCAAATACATACAGGAGCTTCATCAAAGCTCTAACAATTGAAGCAAGACTTCTTTATTCTTGCACTCCAATTCCACGGCAATAAAGACCAACATGTCGTTCACATTTCTCATTGCTTGCTGCACCTGCATGCTAACTTTGTGTTCCTTGTACTAGTACACCCAAGACCCTCTGAACATTAACATTGACACACCTTTTAAAAAATGTTCAGCTTGTCTATTCTTACTACCAAAATGAATAACCTCACACTTCCCCACATTATTCTCCATCCGCCCACTCATTCAACCTGTCTATATCTCTTTGCAGCTTCCTTGTGTCCTTCTCACAGCTTACATTCCCAGCTAACTTTATATGGTCAGTAAATGGAAAGTAAATATCAACACAGCCCAAATGGACACTCGATTTGACTGTTCCATACACAAACAGCAGCTTCAGCTTTGTATTAACAGTAAACCTTGTGTCGTGTAAATTGAGTCTTAAGGCCCAAGCCAATTCAAAAGCCTCCGTGATGCATCTTGGATTTTTTTTTTATATATACATCGAAGACTCCATGTTGTCTGATAATGGGTACAGGCTGCTTTTACATTATAATATTGTGTATTAAAATAGCCACCAAAGTACTTGATGGAAATGTCCCTCTGCACTTTATTTCAGACACATTTTAACATAGGTAATTTCCAGTTACCAGTCGAGTGGCGAGTTCTGATTCAGAGGAAACTACCAATCCGTTGATCAGATGTATGATCATTATTTTGCCACATGGCAAAATCTCACATCGCCCAATCTCACATTGTACCTCATCACCATTTGTAAGGTGTTGACAATGCTGAGTGTATATCAATCAGATACAGGGCTTTTTTTTTAATGGATATCAAAAGGACACACTCCTCCCCATTGGCATCTCCTGTAGCTATTACTCATCGTCACTCTTTCACTGTGGCTCTTGGCTGTCAGATGTGGCTCAGTGGTAGCACTCTCATTTGAGTCAAAAGGCAGTGGGTTTAATCCTGTGTTCAAGTCAGTTCCTATACTGATGGACATCATCCATTGGAATTTGAGCACAAAATCTGATCGACGCTCCAGTGTAGTACTGAGGGAGGCTGCAATGTCAAATACGCTGTCTTTCAGATGATGTGCTAAACTGAGGCCCCTTCTTCCCTCTCAGGTGAACATAAATCCATTTCTCTCAGTCTCTTCGTCAAAGTCATTATTATAGTTTGCAAATAGCTGAGGGTCCAGCATCGATCCTTGTGGCACTCCACTAGTTACACCCTGCCAACTTGAAAATCCCTGTTTATCTGTAGTCTTTGCTTCCTGTCCATTAACCAATCCTCTATCCATGCTAATATATCACCCCCAACTCCATGAGCCCTTACCTTGCTCATTAACCTTCTGTATGACACCTTATCAAATGCCTTTTAGAAATCCAAGTATACTACATCTACTGGTTCCCCTTTATCTACCCTACTAGTTACATCCTCAAAAATCTCTGATAAATTTGTCAAACACAATTTCCCTTTCATGCTGACTTTGTCTGATCATACTACGATTTTCGAAGTGTATTGTTAAGACTTCCTGAATAACAGAATCCAGCACATTCCCAACGACTTATATCAGGCTAACTGGCCGTAGTTCCTTGTTTTCTCTCTTCTTTCTTGAGTAGCAGTGTTACATTTGCAAACAAAGAAGAGTTCAAAGCTGTGCATTTCTCAACAGCATGTCATTTGGAGGATTGTGATCTTGAGGGCTTGTTCCAATAAAAGTCAAATTGTTTAAAGCTCTAACTATTTAAGCTGTTTAGACACTATGTTCACTATTTGCCCTGTGGTGCGAAAGACTTTACGGGATTCTGTAAAAAATAAATATCAGGTCAGGTTCTCTGAGGCATGGGCTCAATCAGGTAAACTATTTCATGGCAGCCTCATCTCTGTACTGCAGTCCTTCACCAGCTCTGGGCCTCTCAACACCCTGAATGCCAGTGTCATAATGAACCATATAAGCAGTATTGTGTGGGATGACAATATCTTTTGCTAATAGGTCTTAGTGAGACGAGTGCTTGACCAGTGCAGGTCAACAAATGAAACAGAAAACAATGCTTGGGTTAAAACCATTGACTACTGCTAAGGAGATCAGTTACCAAAGATCAAGCCAAATGAACACATTTTATAGAATGCTAATCTCACAGCAGTACTTCCACTCAAAGCCAAAATATTTGGAATCATATTACAGATCGTGTTAAAATGCAAGGGCTTTAATTCACAAACTTCCTGATGTTTCCAGATTGTGGGAAAACGGCCCACGTTATATTCTCGGCCTGTCGTTGGTTTGCAGCCACTCAGCTATGGCACAGTTTCAGCTCCAAATGTTCCCTCGACAAACTCATCTTCCTTCTTGCAACCTCAAGACGCCTCATACTGCCGCCCCTAACTCCAATTCATCCTTCCCCAGGATCTCAAAACTATTGAACTTCAAAACCAAAGAAAGGAAAAGGAAAGGAGTCACAGTTGTGATGTGCACAGCAGGATCCCACAGACAACAATGTGATAATGACCAGATAATCTGCTTTAGTGACGTTGGCTGGAGGATGAATATTCGTCAACACACTAGGGAGAACTCGCCTGCTCTCGTTCCAGATAATTCCATGGGATTTCTTTTGTCCCCTAAATGGCAGGCGAGCATCTTACCACCTAGTCACAACTATTTGATGTTAACTGCAGTCTAACCACTTTGAATCTTGCTGACCTGGATTAGAAGTCAGGCCCTTCATGTAGGTTTTTCTGCAAGAAATTCCATTTTGCCCCGAATGGGAGGAGCCCTCAAATGAACACAAGACAGACAAGTGGTTCAAAAGCAGCTTTGTCTTGTCCCACAGCGAGTTTCTGATCTAAAATCATGAGTCAATATCCAGGGACAAAAACCACTGGAGGGATCAGCACCTCATCATGCACAGAAGAGATAAAAGCAACATTGCATAAAGGACTTGCAACAGGAAACTTGATTCTGCTTTTGGCAGAGAAAGCGTGTTTTGGCTGAGGGACTATATAGGTTTTTAAAGTGGATGAGAACATAATTCCACAGAATGATGCCACAATAATGTAGTTAACTGAAACACAGGTGTATGCAAAAACAATACTCAGTAGCAGGACTGATACCAATCAGCCAAGGCAGAACAGATTTGAAGGACTGAATGGCCTACTCCAGTTCCTACGAGTGAATGAAGCAATGGCTTACAATCTAGGATTTAACAGACTCTGTTCCTGGGACATGGGCATCGCTGACAAGGCCAGTATTTACTGCCCATCTCTTGTTGCCCTTGAAAAGGTGGTGGTGAACTGCCTTCTTGAACCACTGCAGTCCATGGGGTGAAGGTACTGCCACAGTGTTGTTAGGTAGGAAGTTTCAGGTTACTGAATGTGAATGATTAGCTGTACTAGAGATTGCTCATTTAGGTTTAAAATGTGGTACCTCCATGGCACACACCCCACTCTTACTGAATATAACTCAGGTTTAAATAGGTTTGGAAGCTGCAATGCTCAGTGGCCACAGGTGTCCCCCTTAGTTCTCCAACATGTATAACTCTCAGATCTGGGCTTAAATCCAGTCCAGACAAATGAAAGCTATTGAGACTCATTTCTTCTAATGCATGCACAGTGAGCAGAGAGGTGTGTTTGTGACTGCAGATCTGATGATGGACCTTCTACACGTTGCTGGTTGGTTTGGACTGACTTCAGCCTGCCTGTGACCAGACCCAAAACAGTGGTCCAAAGGCAAAAGGTCATTTAAGACGAACTGTTTGTATTTGCCACTGTTACTGGCTCGTCATTATACTGTAGGGCAGCATAAGTATACTGCCTACAATTAAACCCAGGTACCCATTATTCTTGTACACGCCTACCTGTTTCTCATTTTGCAACAAGGGAGGCCTTGAGCCCTAGGTTTTTGAGCATATATTGGGAGCATGTCCTTCACCCACCACCTTCACTTCACACACAGGGCGAAGGACATGCTCGCAGGATGTTCTTAGAAAACCACCCATGAGATTTCTAGTGATCCACAGAGAAAATAAACACCTCGGCAAGCTGTACAATTGCACAA
This sequence comes from Heterodontus francisci, assembly GCF_036365525.1. Lineage (NCBI taxonomy): Eukaryota > Metazoa > Chordata > Chondrichthyes > Heterodontiformes > Heterodontidae > Heterodontus > Heterodontus francisci. The sequence goes on along the minus strand of NC_090407.1, from coordinate 40,434,011 downwards.
TTATTAAAACCAGACTTCATGATTTCACCGGAGTCAAGGCAGAAAACGGTGTGACACTTTATTAAACACTCCTGCACGCACCTACTCATATATTTTGCTTTTAAGAGGTGCAATAGGCAGAACTGGCTCAAGGGGCTGAATGGCCTACTCCTGTTCCTAACTTCCTATGTTACCGAAGTGGTTCAGTTGAATCACATCCTTTGCAATAAAATTACCCAAGTACCGATGACTAATCCTTCAGTTTAGCTTCATATCTTGGCTACGGAAGCTCACGAGAAACAGGATTCAGCAGCTTTGACTATAACTCCACCATTCTTTTGTTAATCGGGTTTACAGTTTTAGAAAATACATGGCTCAGTCCAACATCTGCAACATTATGACATCCCAACGCTGCAGCACACAGTCATAGTGAAAAAGTGAGACGCTGGATGGGCTAAAAATTGATAAAGAGGAGGCATAAGAAAGGCTGGCTGTACTTAAAGTTGATTAGTCACCAGGATTAGATGAGATGCATCCCAGGATATGCGGAAAGTAAGGATGGAAATTGAGGAGGCTCCGGCCATAATCCGCCAATCCTCCATAGAAATGGGAGTTAATTGCAAAGAGAAATATCGATTGCAAAAGAAAAGTGCAAACGGGATTACACCGGATAGCTGCTCCTCTGCTGTTATATTCTTGCTGTTCACTCTCTGGGGGATGGTGCTAGAGGACTGGAGTATTGTTCAAAAAAGGATGTAAAGACAAACCCAGCAACTACAGGCCAGTCAGTTTAATCACCATGGCGGGGAAGTTTTTAGACACAGTAATTCGGGACAAAATTAAGAGTCACTTGGACAAATGTGGATTAGTTAAGGAAAGTCAAGACGGATTTGTTAAGAGAGAGGGCTGATGAGGGTAATGCGGTCGATGTGGTATACATGGACTTCCAAAAGGCATTTGATAAAGTGCCACATAACAGGCTTGCCAGAAAAGTTACAGCCCATGGAATAAAAGGAACAGCGGCACCATGGATTCAAAATTGGCTGAATGACAGGAAAGAGAGAGTAGAGGTGTACACTAAAATAAAAGCAAAATACTGCAGATGCTGGAAAGCTGAAATAAAAACAAGAAATGCTGGAAATACTCAGCAGGTCTGGCAGCATCTGTGGAGAGAGATCCTTCTGATGCAGGGTCACTGACCTGAAACGTTAACTCTGCTTCTCTCTCCACAGATGCTGCCAGACCTGCTGAGTATTTCCAGCATTTCTTGTTTTTATTATAGTAGAGTAGTTTTTCCAGACTGAAGGAAGGTAAATAGTGGGTCGGTAGGACACAATTTCAAAATTTGCGGATGACACAAAACTTGGAAGTATTGTGAACTGTAAGGAGGATAATGATAAACCTCAAGAGAACTAAGGCTGCTGGATTGGGCAGAAAAGCGGCAGAATGAAATTTAAACTAGGGAAGTATGAAGTGATTCATTTTGGTAGGAAGAATGAGGGGAGACAAACTAAAATAAAGGGCACAATTCTAAAGGGGGCAGAAGCAGAGAGACCGAGGGATATATGTGCACAAATCATTGAAGGTGGCAGGGCAAATTGAGAAAGTGGTTAATAAAGCATACAGGATCCTGGGCTTCATAAACAGGGGCATAAAGTACAAAAGCAAGGAAGTTATGCTGAACCTGGGTAAAACACTGGTTCATCTGGGGTACTGTGTCCAATTCTGGGCATCACACTTTAGGAAGGATGTGGAGGCATTAGAGAGAGTACAGAAAAGATTCACGAGTATGGTTCCAGGGATGAGGAACTTCAATTATCTGTACAGAGTGGAGAAGCTGCAGTTGTTCTCGTTGGAGCAGAGAAGGTTAAGAGGAGATTTGATAGAGGTGTTCAAAATCATGAGGGGTCTGGACAGAGTAGATAGGGAGAAACTGCATCTGTTGATGGAAGGATCAAGAACCAGAGGACACGGATTTAAGGTGATTGGCAGAAGAAGCAACGGTGACATGAGGAAAAACTCTTTTACGCAGCTCACGGTTAGTATCTGGAACGCACTGCGGGAGTACGGTGGAGGCGGAGTCAATTGTGCATTTCAAGAGAACTGGATAATTATCTGAAACCAAAAAAAAAAATTGCAGGGCTATGGGGAAAAGATGGGGGAGTGGGAATAGGTGAGTTGCTCTTCCAGAAAGCCAGCATGGATACAACAGGCTGAATGGCCTCCTTCTGTGATGTAACATTCTATGATTCTAGTTACGGATATAAAAGAAAAAGGGAAACGCTTTCAAAGCCATTAACAGGAAGCTATGTTATTCACTTCCATCTGCAACATTTATTTTCCACTGGGACTGGTAAGATCCAGTATATTTAGGGCACTCGCACATGAAGCAATCATTAACTAACACCACAATTCCAGTCTGGCTAACCTCCACCATCACAATTTGGACATATATCACTGTTGCTTCAATATTGCTGGGCGAATATCCTGGAACTCCCCACCCAACACCACTGTTAGATCACCATTACCACAAGGCGGCCCATCACCCAGCAAAGGAGGGACAGTAAATGCAGCTTTGTCAGCTTAACCCGACTAACATTTGCCCCGCACCACCCTGCAACCAGTGTGGAGCTCAGAGAAACAATGAGCTAACTAATAAAAGGAAGTCTTAGTGCTTCCCTGTTGTCAGTGTGCTACGTGGTGTGGTACTGAGCCACACAGACTCAGGAAGATGCGATGTTGGCTGGTCTGTGCTGACTTGGCTGGTCTCCGTGAAGATGTTTGGGGCAGGGAAAGGGGGGTTGGGAAAGGGCAGGCTGGGTAGCAGAGACAGTAAACACTTGGTCCTGCTTCTGCTCACAACTCAGTGACCTTTGTTGGAAAGGCCGCACAGACATTGTTAAGACAGGGCCACGCTCAACTGTTCCATGGGCAAGCACCCTACTGAAGTACTGAAGGAAATGAAAGGCAGCAGCTGCCTATGGAGTCGTGCCTCAGCGTAACTCATCACAAGGAGGAGGACAGGGGGAGAAAAAGGGCGGAAATCAAATTTAGGAATCCCTTTTTAAACGAGGCAATGAGGTCAAGTCTGAAAGAAAATTCAAATTCCGTCCTGTCATGTTACTGATTACTTCAATTGTAGGGATATTCTACGCCAAGTGTCCATGCAAGAACTGTATTGGTATTAACTGTAGTCAGGTCTGAGCTGTGATCTCATGTGCTGGTAATCAGACTCCCTGAATTCATTGCAATGAGACATGGGAGGAGACTAGAATTTCCCTGCATTATGACAGTGACTACATTTCAAAAATATTTCATCAGCTGTAAAGGACTTTGGAAAGTCCTGCGGTCGGAAAAGCCACTGAAGAAATCGAAGTTTGTTCTTTCTTGTGATGCACAGAATCCCATATATTGGTCATACCACCCATTGGAGAGTGCCTTAGTTCTGAAATCGATTGCAATTTGGCTTCCAAAAGGGACTTTAACCAACGTCAATTAGGGATGCAAGTCCTATAATCGCAATTAGACAGAATTCAAATCAGCACGCTCACACCCACCCTTTCAACTGTTGACTCTCCCTCTCCTTACTTCACCAGCCTCCAATAACAGCACAGCCACACTGACAAACAGAGCATTCCTGTGCATAGCAGCAACAGGAACAGATTAAACAGAATGGGAGCGAAGGTTTTGCACCAATTTGCGCAACCATTCAGCATTTAATCAGCTGCAGTGCTTGTGCCCAATTCATTCCTTAGTTCATTAAGGCTCCAGAAGTAATGCTGAAATATTTAAATGCCACTTTTACTGATGGCTTTCCTTGCGTGCTGGTTTGGAACGAGACCAAAGGAGCTCTTAAAGTGCCACAAACATTGTACAGGATTTTTCTCACAATGTTTACAGTACCTTTCGAACAACCATGTTGCTTTTATTGGAGGTTTTGTTCCACATTTGAAGTTTTTGTAGAAAAATGTTGATGTCTAATTTTTTTAACTTGTTTTTAAGGCACTTGTTTTTAAAACAACTCAAAAGTAGGATTTCACAGTTCATAGAACGGTTACAGCACAGAAGGAGGCCACTCGGCCCATTCATATAATATGAATGGAGGGTTTGGAAGGAAGATCAGCAGACACAAGGCCATATTGTCAGACCTTAACCCTACCTACTAATGACAGAGCATAACTGCCTCAGCTTGCTTCAGGTCAGCAGGGAGAGTGAGAAGTGAGCCAATTCATTCCTGGGGTTTAACGGCAAGACCTGACTGCTGGCCAGAGTCAAGAATGCACTTAAAGAAAACCATAGCTCAGTTTGAGGAGGGCAATATTTTCCAATCTAACAGTAGTTTCTCCCCACTTCCTGGCCACATGTGTTGCACTTTTAAGCAAGAAAGTTGAACTTGTATTAATCTAGCACCTACATCCTCGCAGCACATCACTGTCAATGAATTAATCTTATACTATAGTGACGGTTGCATAGTAGGCAAATGGGGCCAATTTACACACAGCAAGATCCCACAAGCAGACACGAGACCACTGGTAACCTGTTTTTGATGTTATTGGTTGAGGGACAAATAATGGGCAAAATGCAGGGTAGAACTTCCCAACTCTTCCCCGACCAGTGCCATGGGATCTGTTACATCTACATGAACAGGCAGATGGGGCCTTGGTTTAACATCTCATCCGAAAGATGACACCTTCAACAGTGCAGCACTCCCTCAGCAGTGGAGTGCGCAGCAACCCATAACATTCTGACTGAAGTGGACACTAAACAAACAAAGGTTTAAGAATTTTTCATAAGGAAAAAAAAAGTCCCAATTTTTGTATGGGAAGATATCTTGTTGAGTAGGTCTTTGATTGTGGAGCAGAGATTGGATCTCTTCTGCATCTGAAGGGCCTTCTAATACAATTAAATTACAATCTGACCACTAAATCTTTTCCATCTGAGACACCCTTATCTAAAAGTGTTCTTGGGTAACACTCTTCAAATATTTGCAACTAACATCCAAATCTTTGACTTATTGTTCTAAGCCCAATTTTCAAAGAAAAAGATAGCTTCTCCAGCCAGCTGTCTCTTGGTTGACTCACCAGATTTAAGTCTTCTAAAATCAATAGGTCTTCAAACAGGAATGGAAGGGGAAGTATGAAAGATTGTAGAGGTCTGGGAAACCAATTGAAACCCACATTCCTGCACAACTTCAAATACTTTTCTTATGTAAACTTAAGCCATTGAGACAAAATATAAAACAGCTGCTTTGTTAAAAATTATATTTAAGTCTGTAGCTGCCTCATTGATAATGTTCCAAGTATGGAAAGGTTAGGGTCCTGGAGTCATTATGACACAGGAGGACATTTGGCTCATCAAGTCCAAGTAGGCTAACTGTAGAACAATGCAGTCAGTCCCATTCACCCACTCTATCCCCGAAGCCTTGCAAGGTTATTTCCCTTTAGGGCCCATCCTACTCCCTTCTGAAATCATTCATCGTCTCCGCTTCCACCACTCTCACAGGCAGCAAGTTCCAGATCATTACCACTCGCTGTGTAAAAATGTTCTTCCTCACATCCCCCTCTGTATCTCTTGCCCAAAACCTTAAAATCTATCTTCAGTAAATGTCATATTTTCTATTTCAGAAACACTGCACTGCAAGACAATGTTTTGTAATTGTAAAATGGCACTGGAAGCTCATTTCCCTACATGGCCGCACCCCTCCCCTTCTCTGTAGCCTCCTCCAGCCCTCCAAGAATTCTGCTTTCCTCCAATTCCAGCTTCACCACTGGCGACCATTCCTTCAACTCTGGAATTCCCTCCCCCTACCTCTCCCCCCTGCTTTAATTTGCTCCTTAAAACCTACCTGATCATCTGTCCTAATACCTCAGACCTTGGATTGGTGTCAACTTTCATCTCAGTCCGTTGCTGTGAAGCACTTTCAATACAAGCACCATCCCAAAAGGGTAATGGAGAACAGACGTTAAACATTAAAGCAGTATTATATGTTCTCAATGCATTAAGAGCTTTGAACACGGCATAATTTTCAAAATCCTTTGAATTATAACCCATAATACACATGGCAAAACAACATTTAGTTACGAATCCAGATCGACATCTGTGCAAAGCCCTTAGCAATTTGGGCCACCTTCTTAGTTCTCGTAACTGGAAGACTTTCCAAAATCCAACTTACAGTGTTGGAAAAGCTGGGGCTATTCTCCTTAAAGCAAAGGAGGTTGAGGGGAGATTTGATTGAGGTGTACAGGATTATAACAAGTTTAGATAAGTTTGACAAAGAAAAGCTGCTCCCATTAGCTGATGGTACAAAGACTAGGGGACACAGATTTAAGATATTGGGCAAGAGCTCCATGGGGGATATGAGGAAGAACTATTTTACACAGCAAGTGGTAATGACCTGAAACCTGCTGCCAAGTGGGTGGTGGAAGCAGAGATGATGAATAATTTCAAAAGGGAATTGGATGGGCACTTGAGGAATATAGATATGCAGGGCTATGGGGATAGAGCAGGAGAATGGGACTGACTGGATTGCTCAACAGAGAGTCAACATGAACTTGATGGGCTCAATTGCCTCCTTCTGTGCCATAATGACCCTATTGTGGAGCTTTGCAGTCCCCCTCTGGCACCTCAATTCCATTCTAGCTGCTTTCCTGATCTTTCCCATGTGCTGACCTGACCTTGTTCACTCGTGTACAACACAAGACATCTACCTTTACGCACCAATCCCCCGAATCACACTAATCTCAGGAAAGAACAAGCTGCCAGCTGGAATTTTTTAGGAACTATCGTACTGCTAATTGAAGAATTAGAATATATTATTTAAGTTGAACACGTGGAAGGACACACCCAATATAAAAGTTGAGAATGTCTTAACTACGCTGTAAAGATATCCAAAGAACATCTTCAACTATATACAAAACTGTGGAGTAATGAATGTCCATTCATTTCAAGTGATTATCTTGTGGTCTCTAATACACATTCCCATGGCTCAAAGAATCTTTTACCCAGTGTTCTGAGGAGCCAACAACTTTTATAAATACAAATAAAAAATGTTATTCATCATGATATTGGCAACATTGACTCAATCGCAGCATTCTCTTCTCCGAGTCACAAGTTCTTGGCTTCAAGTTCCACTCCAGAGACTGCAGCACATAATCTAGTTCGACAGTTCACAGCAGTGCTGAGGGAGTGCTGCACTGCCAGATGAGACTTTAAACCAAGGTCCCTGTATGTCCTCGGGTGGAGGTAAAAGATTCCAAAGCACTAATCGAAATGCAGGGAAGGTTTCCCAGTATCCTGGCCACCATTTATCCCTTCACCAATACCACCAGTAGTCATCTCACTGCTGTTTGTGGGATCTTGTGCACAAATTGGTTGCCACGTTAAATCAAATATTGGGAGGACTGAAAGCATTGATTTCGGTCCCCACTCCAAACTCCTTTCCCTAGCTACCAACTCCATTCCTTTCCCTGGTAACATTCTGAGATTAAGCCAGTCTGTTCACAACCTTGGTGTCACATTTAACCGAGAGATGAGCTTCCAACCTCATATTCGCGCCATCACTAAAACTGCCTATTTCCACCTCCGGAACATCGCCCAATTTCATCCTTGTCTCAGTTCATCTTCTGTTGAAACCCTCATTCATGCCTCGGTTACCTTGAGACTTGACAATTCCAACACATTCCTGACTGGTCTCCCAAATTCTACCCTCTGCAAACTTGCAGTCATCCAAAACCATTCCCCTATCACCCCAGTGCTCGCAGATCTAACACTGACCCCTGGTCAAAGCAAGGTCCTGATTTTAAAATGCTTATCCTTGTTTTCAAGTCCCGTCATGGCCTCACCCCTTCCATCTCTGTAATCTCCTCCAGCTTCTCAACCCTCCAAAATATCTGTGCTCCTCTAATTCTGGCCTCTTCTGCATCCCTGATTTTAATCGCTCCACCACTGGCGGCCACGTCTTCAGCTGTCTAGACCCCAAGCTCTGAAATACCCTCCCTATACCTCTCCACCTATCTTTCCTCTGTTAAGAGACTCCTTAAAACCTACCTCTTTGACCAAGCTTTTGGTCATCTAGCCTAATATCTCCTGTTGTGACTCAATGTCATATTTTGTTTTATAATGCTCCTGTGAAGCACGTTGGAATTTTCATTATGTTAAAGGCGCTATATAAATAAAAATTGCTGTTGTGTTTGCCTACAAAATAGCGACTATACTCCAGAAGTAAGTCAGGCACTCTGAAGGGCTCCGGGGAATCCTGAGGATGTGAAAGATGCTTTATGTACACAAGTTTCTTCCTTCTAAAGTCAGCATGCTTCAAGGAGCTTGTGCACTTTTGGTCAAATATGGAACAGTCTTGAATCTTAAGTCACAGGAAATATCCATCTTGTGTTCTTAATAAGATCTATTTCATTTTTACTTCATGTTTGACAGAACAGGCTCGAGTCCATTAACTCACAAAATCTGAGAGAGTTGGTAAATGCGAGGGAAAGGTGGAGGAAGAGACTTGTTGCAGAGAGTATTATGTTTCAATTTTTAAAGTTACTTTAGCTCAAATTATTCAGTAATTCAAATTAAACAATTTAGTAAAGCACAGGAAGCATCATATGCCTAAAAGAAATCAAATTAATTCAAATTAAGCAAGCTTGAATTTAAAAAAAAGGGCAGGCTCTATTTATAGGGAAAAGATCCACATAGATTTTTAAAATAAGCTGCCCTCTTTTATCAAGCAGGTAAATTTCTTAATATTTGTGGTGAGGCACACCAGGTTTCCCTTGTTATTAGCCATTTCATAATATCACCGACAGGGGGCACTCCAGAGAACTCTCAAGCACACCATTCTGGCCCAAGAAAGCCACCGGTCAAGCGATGCACTCAGGGCTTTGTGCAACTGGGTGCAGAGGCCTAAGGCTTACTCTCCATGCTCAACATGGGTAACAGATTTGTTCCAAGTCTCTGGAGTGGGACTTGAACACACTTCTGACACAGAGGCAATGGTATCACCCATTGACTAGCCAAGGGAACATGATGAATGCACAGGGCTAATCATGGGCATTAAAACCACAGAGCAGCCCAGCACAGAGGAAGCTGTGATCTGCCATGCCTCACTGCAGTTAAGAAAATCATTCAAAAAAACTATCAAACACAAAATTTATCTATTTAATTTTTCACTATAAATTTGGAGCATGCTTTTAACAAAAGGTGCTTTCTACCCAAGGCTTTCCTTTCCCTTTAAAAAAAAAAGGACAGAGTCTAGAATCGACAAGGGCGATTGTTGCTGGAGCTGTTTGTTTGTGTGTGGGTGCACACAAGTTGGGTTCATTGCCTTGGTCACAAAATAATGAACGGTGCCCTTGGAGGCCACATGACTCTGAATGTCAACTGTTACTGGCATGTGACCCCTGCTCTTCTGAGTGAGCAGTCAATGTCCTACTCCGAGACCATCTGTGCTGCCCATGCAGTGGAATCTCATTACGGTCGGGTGTCATTCATCCAAACAATTCTGAAAACACCATTATTCTGATATGTGAAGGACTCTGGAAAAAGGACCGTGTAAGGGCAGGGATCAGAGAGTAATTATGTAGGATTTTCTCTCAGCAATAAACGGGGGAGTTAAGTTAGATTGGGCAGTCAATTCTTCAATATTTAACAGATGTTCCAAGACATTGCTCACATTACATCAGACATCAAATCAATGGCAACCCGATTCCATGCAAGGGACAGTGTACTATTCTGCTGCTAAGGTACTTCAGATGTTTAAACTAGTCGGTCTCTTCAAAGGCTACAAAGTCTATTGTGGTAAATAAGCAGAGTCTGGGGTCAGTGAAAGTTTAATTGTCGTTTGGTGGGCAGTTGGTACATTGCAAGGTGTTACGGCATTTCTGGCTTAAGGTCAGAAACGCATCATAAAATGACTGGCTCTCTTTCTCTTCAATATTTTTCACTATCTCAAGTTTGACAACACTCTCGACATTCTACTGCTGGCTACTCGGCGTCTTATAGCATTGTTTATACGGATTGGCATTGTCCATTTAGTAACAATTCCAATGTTCTATTAATTCCACACAAAAGCTTGCACAATCACACAATCACATCTTGGTTAACCAGATAAATCACATTCAGATCAGCATAACCCTTGCTATGTTCACCTGGTCTCAAGACGTTGTGACTGTCCATCACAGAACTCTTACTGTGAACGTGAACCTCCAGAAAATGCTAATTTGCGAGTCTCCACAAGCCGCAGTAATGATGCTGCACTGCAGTACGATTCTTAACTTGTTGCTGCCACGAGTGCAGGCAGTAATTGTCCTACCAGGCGATGATTTAGTGGTGGTTTGAAATATACAGGTTTTCCAGTATGTAAGAAGCCCAGCAAGGGAGGATTTACTTTGAATCAAAACATAGAAGTAGGGGAACATCCAGCCGACAATGACCACAATATACTGGCTTATGGTAAATATATGGTTTAGCATAATAGCGGAGAAGGATATGAGCATGAGAAAGATCTGGGTAATAGATTGGAAAAAAGCTGATTTTGAAGGGCTTGAGAATAGAACTTGGGAAAATAAAATGGACAATATTGGCAAACAATGGGAAACATTTCAAAGTGTTCAACACAGCCCAGAAAAAATATATTCCGCTGAAACATAAGAACTAATGAGATACTATGGATAAATAAAGAGGTGAGGGAAAAATTGAGGGACATACACTAAGTAGATGGACAGCAGAGGGGAGAATAACAAGGGAGAATACAGGACTAGAAGAAAATTCAATAAAACAATTAAGGCGGCAAAGAGGAACTATGAAATTAAATTATCAAGGAAAACAAAACATAATACAATATCCTGCAGGCGCATCAATTATAAAAAAGTAAAGTCGGGATGGGAAGCGGGCCAGTGAGGGATAATCAGGATAAAAATCACAGGCAGTGATTAAGAAATGGCAGAAATACTGAAAAAATACTGTTTCAGTATTTACCAGGGAGATGGATCAAGTAGTCATGACATTGGAAGATGAGATTAGTAATTATATAACCACATTTAAGCATGAATAGAAATATTAAATAAACTAACTAAACTCAAAGGGGATAAAAAACCTCTGGTCTGGATGGACTGCATTTGCACATTCTAAAAGAATCTGAAGACAGCAGAAGCACTATTACACATATTTAATTATTCATTAGAAAAATGTGCAGTGCTGGAGGACTGCAAATAACTAACATTATAACTATATTTGAGGGGGATGATGGAACATGTCCAGGGAACTATAAACTAGCCAACTTGACACTGCCGGTAGGAAAAATAATGGAACCCCTATTAAAGGGGAAAATAGGAAAACATCTAAAAACCAAAAACATTCTAATGAATAGTCAACATGGATTGCAAAAGGGAAAGTCTTACTTGACCAAACTTATTAAATTCTTTGAAGAGGTAACAGAGAGAGCAAGACAAGGGTAATGCAGTAGATGGAATATATCTAGATAAATGAATAAAATCAGAATATGTGGAGTCAGGGGACAATTAACAGAATGGATAGCTAGCTGGCTGAAAGACAGAAAGCAGAGAGTAGGGTAAAGGGTAGCTATTCAGAGTGGCACTTGTTCACAATTTATATTAACGATTTACACTTGGAATCTAAAACACAATTTCTACATTTGTGGACAACACCAAATTGGGAGGGATAGTCGACATTGTGGCTGCAACAAATTACAAGACGGCATTAATAAACCCGAAGAATGGACATATAATTGGCAAATAAATTTCAACATAGATAAATGGGAAGTATGACATTTCAATAAGAAAAATAAGGAGGTTACATACTACTTGGAAAATAAGAAACCAAATGGGTAGAGGAGCAAAGGGATCTTGAGAGTACAAATACACAATTCATTAGAAGTTGCAATACAGGTTAATAAGGCCATAACTAAAGCAAACCAAGCTCTAGGGTTTATTAGAGGGATAGAATGTGAAAAGTAGAGAAGCTATGCTAAACTTGTATGGAAGCTTGGTTACACCACACTTGGAGTACTGTGTGCAGTTCCAGTCACCATATTATTGAAGTATATAGAGGCACAGAAGAGGGTGCAAAGAAGATTTACAAGCATGATATCTGAACTGTGAGGTTATACCCACAAAATAAATGAAAAGGCTGAGTCTCTTTTCTCTCAAAAAGAGAAAGCTGGGGGGTGGGGGGTGGAATCTAATAGAGGTCTTTCAAACTATGAAAAGTTATGATAGAATAGACAGAGAGTGTTTCCATTTGGGGGGAAGAGCAAAACTAGAGGCCATCAATATAAAAGATAATCACCAAGAAATCTAATAGGGAATTCAGAAGTGACAGTAGTGACAATGTGCAGCTCACTACCACAGGGAGAAGCTGAGCTAAAATGTACAGATGCATGTAAGGGGAAGCTAGATAAGCATATGCAGGAGAAAAGAATAGAGGGTTCGAACCATAAGAACCATAGAAACATTACGGCACAGGAGGAGGCCATTCAACCCGTCGTGTCTGTGCTGGCTGAAAAAACTAGTCTCCCAATCTAATCCCACCTTCCAGCACCTGGTCCATAGCCTTGCAGGTTACAGCACTTCAGGTACATGTCCAGGTATCTTTTAAAAGAATCAAGGGTTTCTGCCTCCACCACCATGCCTGGCAGTGAATTCCAGATACCCTCCACCCTCTGGGTGAAAATATTTGCCTCACGTCCCCTCTAATCCTTCTACCAATCATCTTAAATCTGTGCCCCACTGGTAATTGACCTCTCCACTAGGGGAAACAGGTTCTTCCTGTATACTATATCTATGTCACTCATAATTTTGTACACCTCTATTAAGTCACCCTCTCAGCCTCCTCTGTTCTTAATAAAACTCCTAGCCTATCCAATCTTTCCTCATAGCTGCAACTTTCGAGCCCTGGCTCTATACTCTCGCCAGAGCAATTATGTCCTTTCTGTAATGTGACCAGAACTGTACGCAATACTCCAACTGTGGCCAAACCAGCTTTTTATACAGTTCCAGCATCACATCCCTGCTTTTGTATTCTATACCTCGGCCAATAAAGGAAAACATTCTATATGCCTTCTTCATCACTCTATCTACCTGTCCTGCCACTTTCAGAGACCTGTGGACATGTACTCCAAGGTCTCTCACTGCTTCTACCCCTCTCAATATCCTCCCATTTATTGTGTAGTCCCTTGCTTTATTTGCCCTCCTCAAATGATTTACGTCACACTTATCTGGATTGAATTCCATTTGTCACTTTTCCACCCGCTCAACCAAATCATTGATATCTTTCCGGAGTCTACGGCCATCCTCTTCACTATCAACTACATTGCCAATTTTTGTGTCATCAGCAAATTTCCCAATCATGCCTCCCACATTTAAGTCCAAGTCATTAATATATACCACAAACAGCAAGGAACCCAACACTGAGCTCTGTGGAACGCCACTGGAAACAGCTTTCCATTCACAAAAACATCCGTCGACTACTACCCTGTGTTTCCTGTCACTGAGCCAATTCTGGATCCAACCTGCCACATTCCCCTGGATCCCATGGGCTTTCATTTTACTGACCAGTCTGCCATGCAGGACTTTGTCAAATGCCTTACTAAAATCCATGCAGACCATATCCACTGCACTACCCTCATCAATCCTTCTCGTTACTTCCTCAGAAAGCTCAATTAAGTTAGTAAGACATGACCTTCCCTTAACAAATCCATGCTGACTATCCCCGATTAATCCATGCTTTTCTAAGTGGCAGTTTTTCCTGTCCCTCAGAATAGATTCTAATAATTTACCCACCACCGTGGTCAGACTGACCAGCCTATAATTATTTGGCGTATCCCTCGCACCCCTTTTAAACAATGGTACAACGTTCACAGACCTCCAATCGTCTGGTACCTCGCCTGTATCTAGTGAGGATTTGAAGATGATCTTCAGCCCAGCCGCTATTTCCTCCCTGGCTTCCTCTAACAACCTGGGATGCAATCCATCTGGCCCTGGTGATTTATCCACTTTCAAGGATGTCACACCCTCTAGTACTTCCTCTCTAATTATGCTTATTGTATCTAATATTTCACACTTCTCTTTAACTACAATGTCTACATCAACCCTCTCCTTTGTGAAGACAGAGACCATGTACTCATTGAGAATCCTGCCCACATCTTCTACATCCACGCATAAGTTCCCTGTACAGCTCCAATAGGCCCTACCCTTTCCTTAGTTATCCTCTTGCTCTTAATATACTGATAAAATATCTTCAGGTTTTCCTTGATTTCACTTGCCAATAATTTTTAATGTCCTCTCTTTGCTTTTCTAATTTCCTTTTTTACTTCACCCCAGCACTTTCTATATTTCCCTAGGCTTTCTAAAGTATTAAGGTTTTTGTGATCGTCATGAGCTTTCTTTTTCTGCTTTAAACTTACCCTGTAAACTTCTGGATACCCAAGGGGCTCTAGATTTGGCAGTACAACCCTTTATCTTTGTGGGGACATGCCTACACTGTGTCTGTAGTATCTCGCCTTTGAATGTTTCCCACTGGTTTGCCACTGATTTTCCTTCAAGTAGCTGTATCCAGTCCACTTACGCCAGGTCACCTCTCAGTTTCGTAAAATTTACCTTCCCCCAATTTAGAACCTTTACTCCTGTTTTATTTTTGTCCTTTTCCATGATTATGCTAAAACTAACTGCATTATGGTCACTGTCTCCAAAAAGGTCACCCTTTATCCACTTGCCCAGCTTCATTACTGAAGACTAAATGTAGAATTGCGCCCCCTCTCGTTATGTTTGTTACATTTTGGCTAAAAAAAGTTCTCAAACGTAGTTCAAGAATTTTGTCCCCTCTGTACCCTTGACATTGTTTGTATCCCAGTTGATATTGGGGTAAGTTGAAATCCCCAACTATTACTGCCCTATAGATATTGCTCTCATAAATTTTCCTCTACCTCCCTCTCACTATTTGGGGGTCAAGAGTACACTTCTAGTACTGTGACTGCCCCTTTTTCTGAGCTGCACCCATATGGCCTCATTTGATGATTCATTTAGCACATCACCACTCCTCAAAGCTGTCACTGATTCCTTAACTAATAATGCTACACCCCCTCCTTTTTTACCTCCCTCTCTATTTCGCCTGAAAACTCTATATCCAGGGATGTTGAGTTGCCATTCTTGCCCCTCTATTATGCTCATAGAGTTAGATGAGGAAAGACGGGAGGAGGCTCAAGTGGAGCATAAACGCCATGTACTAGTTGGACTGAATGGCCTGTTTCTATGCTGTATATTCTAAATATTATTCTATGCAATTCCATGTACAGTAATCTCAGTCTAGCACCAGAGCATCCGCCTAGATTTTGTTTCTAGACAGGTACTTGAACCTGCAACCTTCTGACCCAGAGGCGAGAGTTTCCCCCTCCAAGCTTTATATCCATTTGTGGTATGTGGGTGTTGCTGATAAAGCTGTAATTTAATGCCTATTCCTAGCTGACCCGAGAAGGGGGTGGTGGACGTTCTCTGAAACCATCAATGTTTGATACAACTCAGTGACTTACTAGCCCACTTCAAAAGGGCAGTTAACAGCTGTGGGCTGAAGCCACAGTCCAAAGATTTGAGCACACAATTTAGGCCATCATAATACGAAGGTAGTGCTGCACTGCCAGGGGTGCAGTTTTTCAGCTAGCACATTAAAGCGAGGCTTTGTTGGTTCCGTCAGATGGGCATAAAAGATCCCATGGCACGATTTTGAAAAAGGGCATGCAAATTCTCCCCAGTGTCCAAGCCAATAATTATTCCTCAACCATCAGTATCTGGTCATTATCTCATAGCTGTGTGTGGGACATGTGTGCGCAAACTGGCTGCCACCTTTCCCTACATTACAACAGTGATTACACTTCAAAAGCATTTAATTTGTCTGCAATGTCCTTTGGGACGTCCTGAGTTCATGAAAGGTGTTATATAAAATTATTTCTTTCATACTTTCAGCTGGGCCGATCAAGCCTCTGGATGGCTAGGGCTGCCCTTTGCCTTTAAATTGTATGACTAATCTCACATGCTTATAAAGTTTCACTGAAAAGGAAACTTATGAAATAAGATACAACCTCCACAAAGTGGGCAAGTGCATTTTATTTAAAATCTTTCCCCAGGACAGCTCAATTTAGCTAGAGACAGCTGGCTTACTGAAGATCTGTTTTAAGTTACTGAGATGGTAAATCAATGTTTACTGGCATGCCTACCGTTCCCAGTGAGTCCATTTACAAAAGGGAGCCAGCGTCTGATGATAAAAAGCTGAAGTCAGCTGCTGAGGTGTTCTGTTCATGAAACATTTCTACATGCATCAAGATTGTCTCTGCACGGCCATTTAGAAAAGGAACCCATGTAAATACAGGAGCATTCCATTTCTCCCAATATTAAATGATTCAAGCGACAAAGTCCAGCAAGAGAGGCTGGGAAGTCTAAAAAATGTGCTCCTCAGGCAGCACAGGAGGCTTTTCACAAACTGCTACACAAAAGGCTAAATTTAAAGGTCAAAGAGGTGAGAATTCAGGCTAAGGAGCGTCTTATAGGAGGAGAATTAAGGAGGGAATTCCAGATGAGTTCTAAACAGCTGAAGACATGGCTGCCAATGGCGATGCGATTAAAATCGGGGATGTACAAGAGGCCAGATTTGGAAGAGCGCAGAGATCTCACAGGGCTGTTTGGTTAGAGATTACAGAGATAGGAAGGAGGAAGCCGTGGAGAGATTTGAAGAAAAGGACAAGGATTATAAAACTGAGCTGTTGCCAGACCAAGAACCAATGCAGATCAGAAAGCACAGGGGTGATTGGTGAACGGGACTTTGTGCAGTCTGAGATTAAACTAGTCCTGGTGTCACATTTGACAGAGATGAGTTTCCGACCTCATATTTGTGACAACACAAAGACCGCCTATTTGCATCTCCATAGCATGTCCTGATTTCACCCCATCTCAGCTCATCTGCTGCTGAAACCCTCATTCACGCTGTTGTTACCTCCAGACATGATTAATCCTACACACTCCTGGCTGGCCTCCCACATTCCACCCTCTGTAAACCTGAAGTCATCCAAAACTCTGCTGTCCGTGTCTTCAGTCACACCAGGCCACGCTCACCTATCACCCCTGTGCTCACTGACATACACCGGCTCCCAGTCGAGCAACTTCTGGATTTTAACATCCTTGTTTTCAAATCCCTCCATGGCCTCGCCCCTCCCGCCCTCTGTAATCTCCTCCAGCCCCATATGTGCACTTCTCCAAATCTAGCCTCTTCAGAATCCCCAATTTTAATCGTTCCACAGCTGGTGTCCACACCTTCAACTGCCTCGGCCTCAGGCTCTAGAATTAATCTCCCCACACCTCTCCACCTCAATTTCCTCCTTTAAAACATAGCTCTTTGATCAGGCATTTGGTCTTCTGACCTGATATCTCCTTAAGTGTCATACTTTCATTTATAATGCTCCTATGAAGCACCTTGAGACATTTTATTACTTTCAAGACACTATATAACTATAAACCGTTGTTGTTATTATGGGCAGCAGTGTCTTGGTTGAGTTCAAGTTTATGGACAATGGAAGATGGGAGGATGGTCAGAAGAGCACTGGAATAGTTAAGTCTAGAGATAACACAGGCATCGATGAGGGTTTAAGCAGCAAATGAGTTGAGGCAGGGTTGGAGACAGGCAATGTTACAGAGGTGGAAGCAGGAGGTTTTAGTGGTGGCACAGATATATGGTTAGAAACTCATCTCAAAATCAAATAGAACTCTCAGGGTGCATAGTCTGGTTCAGCCTTTTACAGTGACCAGGGAGCAGACTGGGGTTGGTGGCTAGGGAATAGAGTTTGCGGTGAAGACAGTGGTTTCAGTTTTCCCAACATTATGTGGGATGAAATCTCTGCTCATCCAAGACTGGATGTTGGGCAATAAGCTTAATAAATCAGACAGTGAAGAGGTTGAGAGAGGCAGTGGTCAGGTTGAGCTGGGCTTCGTTAGCAAACACGTGGTACGTGGCAATGTGTTTTTGGATGACGTCGCTGAGGGGCAGTACGTAGGTGTGAAATAAGTAAAGGCCAAGGGTAGATCCTTATGGACACCAGAGATAATGTGGCAGCCTGAGGAGAAACCATTGCAGCTGACTCTCTGGCAACAACTGGATAGGTGTCCCACCTAGTTGGACAATAGCGGAGAGGTGTTGGAGGAGATTGGTAGGTCAACCATGTCAAAGACTGCAGACAGGTTAAGAATGAGGAGGGATAGTTTACTTTTGTCACAGTCACAGAATGTACCGCAGCAGGGGTGGAAACTTGGTTGGAGGGGTTCAAACATGGAGTTGCAGGGAAGATGGGCACAAATTTGAGAGGCAGCAACATGTTCAAGGACTTTGGAGAGGAAACAGAGGTTGGAAATGGGACGACAGTGTGCAAAGATAGGGGTCAAGGTGGGTTTTTGAGGAGGAGAGTGATGATGGCAGTTTTGAAGAGGAGGTGGGCAGTACCTAAAGATAGGGAACCACTAACAGTATCAGCTAACATGGGGGCCAGGAAGGGAAGTTGGGTGGTCAGCAATTTAGGGGGAATAGGGTTAAAAGAGCAGGAGGTGGGACTCATGGAAAAGATGAGCATGGAGAGAGCATGAGGGAAGATAGGAGAGAAACTAGAGAAAGATGCAAGTTCAGGGCTAGGGCAGGGGGAGCATTAGAGGAAGTTTGGCTTGGTGGGCTGGGGAAGGGAGAGAATTAGTCAGGTTTGCAGAGGATGCATACATAGGGGGAGCAATAGGATCAGGCAAGGCAGCTCAGATATTGCAATAGGACTGAACAATATATGTAAGTGGGCAGAACAATAGACTGAAGGCACTATAGACAAGAGTAAACTGCTGCACACAGGAAGCAGAAATGGACAAGATCTAGACTTTATGAATGGAGATGAATTTGCTAAGGAGGAAGGTGAAAAAGACCTAGGCTTCTTAGTAGACTTGATGCTCAACATGACTGACTAAGGCAAAGCAATAATCAACATAGCCAATAGAATCATATAACCAGAGCAGTGAATACAAGTTGGGGTGGTCAGCCCACTCCTTGAGTGCAAGGTCTTAGACACAAGGGAGACATTGAAGCTTTGTAGAAAAACTGGAAGACTTGAGGCTTTAGTAAAAGGGTGAAAACAGGTGCTAAATGGATGCTGTGCTAATAAGGCACGCCTGTTTGAAAGTTTGGATTTAGCACACAATTTTGTCCTAATTGCTGATGACCATAATTTGAACTTGCCTGGAGACAATAAACCAGATACCTGTAGGTTTAGCACTCAGATGCTGAATAGTTGCAATTTTCATGGAGCAGTATATGTGGGCTCCTTGCACTCGCTTCCCCTGAAGGTGTGGAGTGCTCTGGCTGGCACTCAGCAGCACGTTGCAGGATGGCTCAGTGACTGACGCAGAGAGTCCATAGGTTCCCGGATGTGGTACTGGAGGTCCTGGTGGAGGAGGGATGTACTATAGTGTGGAAGGAGGCCACCTCACTATCCTGTCCCTCTGTCCTGCAGCCTCATGTCCTCCTCCAGACCAAGGGGTACCCTTCGCAAGATTCCCATGACCAAGCACTCCCTTTCTCCTGGTGACTCCTATAAGGTGTCCAATAAGGTGGAGCAGCACAGCAGTTCCTCTTCTAGTTGAACTCCTCAGAGAATCTCCAGAATAAATGTTGCTAGAGTACTAGAATTCTTGACAAAGTGTCACAGGCGGTTTTCCCATGTATTTCAGAGGTCCAGCAGCAATGAACATAGTGAGTATTTCTTTAAGTACTGCTCCAAACCCACATCCACAATTTGTTTACTTCTGAACAGCGGCTCACTATTAGGAGAAGGCGTTAAGACAGGCGCCGGTCAATGCCATGCAGCCTCTTTATTGAGCGGCAATGAACCCCTGAACGAGCCTCCAAGCTTCAACTCCTTTACCAATATGGCATCTTGCGCTAGACATGGGCTAAACCAGTGTTTCAGCTCAAGACACCATCTTGGTCACCTCAGAGGATTACTGGTGCCTGAATGTGCTGCCCTGCCAAAAATTTCCCCCTTGTGTTTTCAACTTTAAAAGGCGATATCAAAGGTGACCTTACTTTGGAAAAGACAAATCTAGAAAATTAAATCACAAGAGTAGAACAATGGGTTATTGGTTCAAACTAATAAAAAAGCAAATTCAAGGAAGCTGCCTTCACACAAAGAATGACCAACACATGGAATGAACTCCAGATACAGCAGTGAAGCAAAAACTCTCGAATCATTTAAAACCAATTAGATGCTGCACTGGGGGAACTTTAGAGTATTTCTATATGGTTGAATTAAAATGGCCTCTCATGCAATTACCCTGTGAAATGAAGTGCTTTGCTATGGATGAATACAGGTTGAAAGCTGCATTGTTCAGCTACTGGTTTTATTTCAAAACTGAGGGAAGCTCGAAATGTGCAACTTGCAGCATATCAAGGTGTCTCGTAGAAAAGATAAATTATTCCAAGACTTTGGCTCAAGTGATCATAGTAGAGCACTGTTACAATTCCTACTCATTGATAATGAACATTTTCAGAGGGTAAGCATAGA
Source organism: Heterodontus francisci (assembly GCF_036365525.1). NCBI lineage: Eukaryota > Metazoa > Chordata > Chondrichthyes > Heterodontiformes > Heterodontidae > Heterodontus > Heterodontus francisci. Next base: position 40,413,445 of record NC_090407.1, on the reverse strand, counting down.
TACAATGGGGTCAGAAGTCAGATATTAACTATGGGCGGCTACAAGCCCGGCTCTCTGAATGTAGCTCTTGCTCCAGTGAATATGGATGTTGTGGCCTGTGCATTGTTAGAAATGTTCACCGGAGCCAGCAACAGTGCCAAACGAAACAGCTTCAATCCATCCTGGAGCATCCTCAGAAGAATGGGCTGGGATAAAGCATTACTATAATTATTGCTTGCTTAGAGAGGTATCCCAATAATCAACAGGATTATGACCATTTGGACTGCTCCAAGGATGCCAGGCCCTTGGACCATTAACACTGTTCAGAGATGGATGACTGACGAGAAACAAAACATAATAGAATTTGTGCTCAATCCTGATTGATGGTCTGACCAGTTTGGCCCAACATGAATCTAGAATGCGTGCAAGGCTGCCAGGGAGGCAGTTGCACCCATAATGCTTGATATTACACCACAGTGTGCAAGTTCAGCTCCAGGTTGGACATAGCAGGTTTCAGGCTCAGTCGGGAGGGTTCTGTACATGACAGTGAAAAGGTGAAATAAGACAGATTATGTAACTGAGACTGGCAATTCACCAGGGAAGTCTGGGCCCATCGTATGGATATACTAAAACCTTACTTCACCTGCAAGGAAGTGACACTATGCATAAAAGCCACCTCAGGGGAGGGAAAAGAAGAGGAGAATACAGCCTATTTGTCAGACAATGAAACCAGTTCCTTGGGTTCCGAGACACAACAGCATCGTCTCTGTTCCTCCACTCCGTTTAGAGTTTTATTATTTAGGGGATAGTCCTAACCCTTTCATTTTCCCCCAAAATGATCCTCGACATTTATCGTTGCTCAACTGTATTTGTAGGTCGAGCTACATTCAAGGAAGGAAGGAAAATCATACTTGTAGGTCATTAATATTTTCAAGAGGTCTTCTGTAGAATGACTGAGCAGTTACTGCAGGCTGACGTTAAAAAGAACTTACATTCTAGTGACATCACGTCAGCCTTCATCCTTTTTATCATTTAATCGCTCCTGTAGTCCACCCGATCACAGGCTGCCCCTTTTGTCCTATCATCCCCTCCCCTCTTTCCCTGCCTCTGTGCTTGCTTAAGACCTGTTACATCTCTAACTTTCTCCAGTTCTGACGAAAGGTCACTGACCTTTTCTCTCCGCAGATGATGCCTGACCTAAGTATTCCCAGTATTTTGTTTGCATTTCAGATTTCCAGCATCCACAGTAATTTGCGTTTGTAATGGGACTTTTTTTTTTTTAAAAATCCTTTCTCCCAAGCACAAATCTAGTCCTTACTGAGTTGTTGCTAAACAAAAAATATAAAATGGGCTCTTGCTACCTCAGAAGAGACTAAAAATAATTAAGATAAAGGAAGGTAACAAGATCAATACTTGACTAACATAAACTTAAGCATGTTCTTCTTAAGTGGCCATCTTAAGAGCAGCCCTTAAAACACAGAATTCAAACAACATTTAACAGGGGGAGAAAGGAAACGTCACCTCGGAAATACAGCGTGGACGAGTACTTCCCATTCAAACCACATCCAAAGTTTATCAGCCGGTGTGATTACTGACTTCTTTATATTATATAAACAACCACATCACTACACAGTGCTCTGCTTACAAACCTAGTGAAGTGTTTCGGAAGCCATTTTTCCCAAGCAACAATATCCCATCAATTAAGGAAACAAAAACTGCTAAACTGACATACGATTTGTCAGGGTCCTCATCATGACAACACAGACTGCACCAAGCACAAAGGTAACCTCCCTCAGGGCTGGCTGTTTAAAGTTGAGTCACACGGAACCTCAGCACCTGGGTAAGGGAGGAGATCACCCAGTCTCCCTGATCCTCTTCACTATCCAGCAATTTCTGTTGGAAATATGCCTGTATGGATGGAAATATAAAACTGGAGCCTTCAATAAACACTCATGTATTTTTATTTTGTAATATTTCCAAGGCTTTTTTTGGAATTCGTCAAATTCATCCATATTGCATCTTTGTTATGCAAAGTTGGTCTCTCAATTGCAATTGGAATCATTAAAAGTTGGTCTCAACATTTTTCACGGTAGCTATAAATTTATCGGGGTTGATTTTCCACCCCCACCAACTGGAGTGCACTACTGCACTCGACCCAGGGGCAGCACATTTGCACAACTCGGACTCTACTCCAAGCTCAGGGTTCCTGCTGGATTCAAAACATCCAGGTCACTTCCTAAAACAGGGGCCAAATGGCCTCTATTTCTAAAATATACAAACTGGGTGGTTTTATTTTAATTAAAAAAAAAGTCAACAGATGAAACTCTCCACCGAACAAAGGCAGTGGAAGGGTGCCACCACCACCCGGTAATCAGGACCTGGAACAAGCAGAGATCAGCAGCCGCCAGCCTCTCAATCCGGTACTTGCCCAGTACAATGGTTTACTTATCTCTCTGCAATGCTAGGAGATACCAGGCAGGCCCTTTTTGAAATCTTACCACCTGAAGGGCTTCATCTCGACCTCTAACTTCTCGGGATCGTGCCCACTCTGGACTTCCACCAGGCATCCAAACAAATGATGCAAGTGGCACTCCCCCATCATGAACAATTTAAATGTTCTGAAGGTCACTGACCTGAAACATTAACTCTGCTTCTCTCTCCACAGATGCTGCCAGACCTGCTGAGTAGTTCCAGCACTTGTTTCTATTTCAGATTTCCAGCATCTGCAGCATTTTGCTTTTATATTGTTATTAATTTAAATGTCCCACCTGTTTCAGGTGAGAGGTTCCACTCTATACTGTCCCCGGTAGATGCTCTGAAGCAGGTCCCTGCTCCAATTTCTTCTGCCTAGTGCTCCAGAGCCAAGTAGGGCAGTTATGGGGCACTAAGAGGAACCAAACTGGCCACACAAAGCTTCATACACATTTTGACTACTAACCCCCTTCCTGAATTATTGGCAACTTGCATACGATATTTCTCCTGGCATTCCTGAAGGCATTAATTCTCCCTCTCACATACACTTCGACAGACAAAACCTCCAGTAGCATGAGGGAGTGGGCATTCTGTGCATGTGGCAAATATGTGAAGTGTTAGTAACTGTTTAAACAGTTGGCCAGTATCCATTACTTCAGACAGTGAGTGGCCTCTCATTCTACATTCCTGATTACATCTGTATCCTGACCATTCATGGCACATTGTGCAAATGGCGGGAAGTTATCCCGACAAAAAATTAATCTCTGCTTGTTTCATTGAATGCTGCAGGAAGCTGTGTGTATTTTTAATTCTACTATTGTTAAACAATGTCCATTCGCTTGGGAACTGATCAACCAGCATCCAAAAGTAATCTGCAATCTTCATCGAACAGCACGAGTCATCAAAAGTCCAAGGCATCAGAAGAAAAACATTTATCTGTATTATAAAATAAAACTGGGAGATTTTCCAGTTCAGCAGTCCATTTTGGACACTTCTGCAAGACCTGAACTTCTCCAAGCACATGTCACGTGAAGCTGGCTGTAAGCCAAGCCTGAAACTGCTGAGGCTGAAAACAAACAGCCTGGAAGTTGTGCTTTTAGTGGGTCCTGCCAGTTTTGCACTCTATTCCCAGTCAACTGGTATATGGGGAACATGGCATCACTTGCAGCATGAAAGCACCTACTGAACTCAGAAACTAGGGATGGATGAAGGTTCGAATTACGTGCATCACCTTTCCTTTTCAATCAACTCAAGGGAGATGCATGACACAACCTGCTCCATTCAACTTGCCAGTCACAGTGTGTGTGCCAAAATGCAAAATAAAATTACACTTCAAGTAGTTATTGAAATGTATAATTAACCAATTCTGGATTTTCTGTGTTATGCTGCACTGGTAGTATTTGCGAAATGTTTTTATGCTCCATATTTCCATTTAATTAGCAAATAAATATTTTTAGTTTAGCCAGAGAGAAAGAGCAACAAATACAACAATCAGATTAACCAACATAGGCAGGGGTGAGACTGTGATAGTGAGACCAGAATATTTCAAACCCACTGAGACTCTGACTGAATGTAGGAATGTTTAGAGGTCTGAATTTAGGTGCTATGTTAAAACTTTTTCCACCAAACATCATCTTCTTCTTTGGCCTCCTTGTCTCGAGAGACAATGGGTAAGCGCCTGGAGGTGGCCAGTGGTGTGTGGAGCAGCGCCTGGAGTGGCTATAAAGGCCAATTCTAGAGTGACAGGCTCTTCCACAGGTGCTGCAGAAAAATTTGTTTATCGGGGTTGTTGCACAGTTGGCTCTCTCCTTGCGCCTCTGTCTTTTTTCCTGCCAACTGCTAAGTCTCTTCGACTCGCCACAATTTAGCCCTGCCTTTATGGCTGCCAAACAACAACTTATATTTATATAAGCGCCTGTAACGTAATAAAACATCCCAAGGTACTTCACAGGAGTGTCATGAAGCAAACTTAGACACTGAGCTACAACAGAAGGGCAGGACTGGCAGCTTAATATGCCAGGGTATAGAATCTTCAGACGTGATAGGGGAGAGGGTAAAAGAGGTGGCATTGCACCGTTGATTAAAGAGCCAATTACTGCAGTAAGAAGGGATGATATCTTAGAAGGTTCCTCTAATGTAGCCATATGGATAGAACTTAAAAACAAAATGGGGGCTATTACTTGGCTGGGAGTGTACTACAGGCCTTCAAACAGTCAGGCAGTGGTAGAAGAACAGATATGTACACAAATCTCAGAGGTTCCATAATAAAAGGGTAATAATTGCAGGGGATTTCAACTTCCTCTATATTAGAGGGGATAGTATTTTATGAAAAAAGCTTAAAGGGGGCAGAATTCTTCAAGTGCATTCAGGAGAGCTTTTTGAGCCAGCACATAGAGAGTCCTACAAGAGATGGGGCAGTACTGGACTTAATCCTAGGGAATGAAGCAGGACAAGTGGTAGAAGTGGCAGTGCGGGAGCATTTCAGGGATAGTGACCATAACTCTAAGATTTAAGATAGTTATGGAAAAGGACATAGAGCGTCCGGAAACAAGAGTACTGAATTGGGGGAAGGCAGATTTCAATATGATAAAACAGGATCTGGCCAAAGTGAACTGGGAGCAGCTTCTTACAGGAAAGTCTGCATCAGACCAGTGGGAGTCATTTAGAAGGGAAATTGTGAGGGTTCAGGTGCAGCATGTTCCTGTAAAGGTGAAGAGCGGAACCAACAGGTCAAGGGAATCCTGGATGTCACTGGGATATCGAAGATTAGATAAGGAAAAAAAAGGAGGCTTATGGCAGATTCAGAGGGCTGAAAACAGCAGAGGCCCGAGAGGAGTATAGAAAGTGTAGGGGAGTACTTAAAAAGTAAGTAGGAGAACGAAGAGGGGGGCATGAAAAATCACTGGCAGACAAGATAAAGGAAAATCCCAAGGCGTTTTATAAGTATGTTAGGGAAAAGAGGACAACCAGGGAAAAAGTGGGGCCCATTGTGGAGCCGGAGGACATAGGTGAGGTTTTGAACAATTATTTTTCATCTGTGTTCACTATGGAGAGGGACAATGTAGGTGTATAGATCAGGGATGGAGATTGCGATATACTTGATCAAAGTAGCATTGAAAAGGAGGAAGTATTAGCTGCATTGGCGGGCTTGAAGGTGGATAAATCCCCAGGCCCAGATGAGATGTATCCCAGGCTGCTATGTGCGGCAAGGGAGGAGATAGCGGGGGCTCTGACACAAATTTTCAGATCCTCTCTGGCCACAGGAGAGGTACCAGAGGATTGGAGGACAGCAAATGTGGTACCATTATTTAAGAAGGGTAGCAGGGATAAACCAGGTAATTACAAGCCAGTGAGTCTAACATCAGTGGTAGGGAAATTATTGGAAAAAATTCTGAGACACAGGATTAATCGGGGATAATCAGCATGGCTTTGTCAGGGGGAGATCGTGTCTAACAAATTTGATTGAATTTTTCGAGGTGGTGATTAGACATGCAGATGAGGGTAAAGCAGTTGATGTAGTCTAAATGGACTTCAGTAAGGCTTTTGATAAGGTCCCACATGGGAGATTGGTTAAGAAGGTGAGAGCCCATGGGATCCAGGGCAATTTGGCAAATTGGATCCAAAATTGGCTTCGTGGCAGGGGGCAGAGGGTGATGGTAGAGGACTGATTCTGCGAGTGGAAGCCTGTGACCAGTGGTGTACCGCAGGGGATTGGCGCTGGGACCCTTGCTGTTTGTAGTGTACATTAATGATTTAGACGTGAATATAGGAGGTATGATCAGTAAGTTCGCAGACAACACGAAAATTGGTGGTGTCGTAAATAGTGAGGAGGAAAGCCTTAGACTATGGGACGATATAGATGGGCTGGTAAGATGGGCGGAGCAGCGGCAAATGGAGTTTAATCCTGAGAAGTGTGAGGTGATGCACTTTGGGAGGTCTAACAAGGCAAGGGAATATACAATGGATGGTAGGACCCTAGGGAGTACAGAGGGACCTTGGGGTGCTTGTCCATAGATCAATGAAGGCAGCAGCACAGGTAGATAAGGTGGTTAGGAAGGCATACGGGATACATGCCTTTATTAGCCGAGGCATAGAATATAAGAGCAGGGAGGTTATGATGGAGCTGGTCAGGCCGCAGTTGGAGTACTGTGTACAGTTCTGGTCGCCACACAATAGGAAGGATGTGATTGCAGTGGAGAGGGTGCAGAGGAGATTCACCAGGATGTTACCTGGGCTAGAGCATTTCAGTTAAGACGACAGACTAGATAGGCTGGGGTTGTTTTTCTTGGTGCAGAGAAGGCTGAGGGGGGACCTGATTGAGGTATACAAAATTATAAGGGGCATTGATAGGATAGATAGGAAGAAACTTTTTCCCTTAGCGGAGGGGTCAATAACCAGGGGACATATGATTTAAGGTAAGGGGCAGGAGGTTTAGAGGGGAGTTGAGGACGAATTTTTTCACCCAGAGGGTGGTTGGAATCTGGAACACACTGCCTGAATGGGGTGTTAGAGGCAGGAACACACGACATTCAAGAAATATTTAGATGAGCACTTGAAACGCCATAACACACAAGGCCCCAGGCCAAGTGCGGGGAAATGGGATTAGTTAGGACGGGTGCTTGATGGTCGACACAGGCGCGTTGGGCCGAAGGGCCTGTTTCTATGCTGTAAAACTCTACGGCTCTATGAGAAGATGTTAAGGCAGATGGTCAAAAGCTTGGTCAAAGAGGTAGGTTTTAAGGAGTGTCTTAAAGGAAGAAAGAGAGACGGAGAGGTTTAGGGAGGGAATGCCAGAGTTTAGGGCCTAGGCAACTGAAAGCACGGCCACCAATGGTGGAGCGATTAAAATTCGGGAATCCTCAAGAGGCCTGAATTAGAGGAGCCCAGATATCTCGCAGGGTTGTGGGGCTGGAGGAGATTACTAAGATAAGGAGGAGAAAGGCCATGGAGGGATTTGAAAATAAGGATGAGAATTTTAAAATCGAGGCATTGCTTGACCACGTGCCAATGCAGGTCAGCAAGCAGCGGGGTGATAGATGAACGGGACTTGATGAGAGTAAAGACACGGGCAGCAGAGTTTTGGATGACCTAAAGTTTATGGAGGATAGAATGCGAGAGGCTGGCTAGGATGGGCTGGAATAGTCAAGTCGAAAGGTAACAAAGGCATGAGTTTCAGCAGCAGATGAGCTGAGACAGGAGCGAAGTCGGACGATGTGGAAAAAGGCGGTCTTAGTCATGGATATGAGGTTGGAAGCTAATTTCAGTGTCAAATATGATACCAAGGTTGCAAACAATCTGGTTCAGCCTCAAACAGCTGCCAGGAAGAAGGATGGAGTCAGTAATGAGGGAACGGAGTTTGGAATGGGGACAGAAGACAATGTTTCCGGCTTCCCAACATTGAATTGAGGACATTTCTGCTCATCCAGTACTGGATATTGGATAAACAGTCTGAGAGTTTACCAACAGTGGAAAAGTTAATTATTTTCAAAAATCACCATCAGAAATACTACAATTGAATGAACCACAGTTGTGATTGTGAATTGGGAACTCTGAACAAGGGAGCAGTGCTCAGAGTCACTTATCGCAACAACGTCACAGGCATACAGCCCGTCACTAATTTTTTAAAATGCATTCCTCTGGATGTGGGCATCGCTGGCTATGCCAGCATTTATTGCCCACCCCTAACTTCCATTGAGAAGGTGATGGTGAGCCACCTTCTTGAACTGCTGCAGTCCATATGGTACAGGTACACCAACAGTGCCGGCAGGGAGGGAGTTTCAAGATTTTGATCCAACAACAGTGAATGATGAGATGGTTCTAAGTCAGGATGGTGTTCCCATGTGTCTGCTGTCTTAGTCTTTCCAAGCAGTAGAGGTTGCTGGTTTGGGAGGTGCTGTGGAAGAAGCATTGGCAAATTGCTGCAGTATGTCCAGGAGCTGACACACACTGCAGATACAGTGCATCAGCGGCAGAGGGAGTGAATAGGCTGCCGATCAAGCAGACTGTTTTGTCCTGGACAGTCAAACATTTTACACCCAATAAAATGAATAGGCATAAAACTGAAAGTTGTGTGCTTGTGATACACTCCCCACAAGGCAATAATTCCTCCTGTGAGTGCCTGATTGTAGAATCGGAGCGATAGATATACAGATTCAACTGAAGACCACTCTAGGTATCAGGAATAGGAATAAATTTACAGACTGTTTCGATAAGTTCATTTTCAAGAAATGTTTTATTGTTTTTTTAAATGATAAACCTAAATAATAAGATGGAAAAGTTATAACTCTCAGGCTTGGGCTCTTTTCTCTGGAAAAGGAAAGGCTGAGAGGTGACCTGAAATAAGTCTTTTAAATTTATGTCAGGGTCTGACAGGGCAGACAAAGAGAATTTTCGACACTTTGTGGGGGATACCAAAACTAAGGTGGCCAAAGACAGTCACTAATAAATCCGGTAAGGAATTCAGGGAAAACTTCTTTACCTACAAAGCAGTGAGAATGTGACATTCATTACCACAGGGAGTGGTGGGGACTAACAGCATAGACAGACTGAAGGGGAAGCTGGATACGTACATGAGGGAGAAAGGAATAGAAGGCTCTGCTGATAGGGTGTGGGGACATAGGATGGAAGGAGGTTCATGTGGAGCACAAACACTGGCACAGACCTATTGGGTGGAATGACCTGTTTCTGTGCTGACCACATTCTGTAATTCCTATGTCATATGTAACATGTAACCTGTAGTTTCAGCTAGGGGGATTCAAAGCAATTTAGTTTCTGGAAGAAATTTTTTAATTCATTTGTGGGATGAGAGTCGCTGTTAAGGTCAACAACTATTGCCCATTCCTGATGGTCATTGAGGAGGTGGTGGTGAACTGCCTTCTTGAACCACTGCAGTCCATGTGGTGTAGGTGATGTTAATGCACAAAAAGCAGCACATTCGAGGCCACTTTCCAAACCTTTGCATGCAGCATGACATATTCATCACAGGCAGCGGGGTACTGAGGTTAGCTGTGTGAGAGCAGAAAACTGAAAGCACAGTAGCAAACAACGTGAGAGCACAGCATGCACTGGATGCAGGAACACTTACCGTACTGAGGGGGCTCTGGGCTGCTGTTCATTTCTGCTACAACTGGAATCATTAGAGGGTAAACTGAGGACACTGGCCCATCCCAGAGGGAGACACACGGACAGATAGAGAGGATAAGGAGCAGGAGAGGGCAGCAGCGTGAGTAAAATTGGGCAACATGTTACCAAGGAGGAGGAAAAGGAAAGTGGGATGAAAAGAGTACACAAAAAGTGTGAAAGGAAACAAGACAGAGGTTACAAACAGATTCAGAAAGGATGGGAGAGGGAAGAAGAAAAAAAAAGTGATGAAAAATAAAATACAAAATTGATAACAATATCCTGAACATATCAGAAATTAAAATCCAATCCCATTTACAATTCAACTTTCTTTTAGCTCATGTAAGTAGTTCATAATTTTTACTTCAAAAGGCAATCCTTAAATAATTGCAGGAAATTAATTTTTGCATCATCTTCACTCTAACATTCCCGATGCTGGGTAGGGCAGGATGTTTGCAGACACATTCAGACTTCTCTTCAAAAGCCAGAGTCTGGCCACTGCATTACTGGCTACAGGATGAACAGCTCGTGGGAAAGACAAGCCAAATAGTTATTCTTTCTAGATTAAACTGAACCCCTGTGAACACATTCTGCGACTGCTCCTACTGCCCCAGACCAAACACAATGCCTCCATTTCCTGCCAGACAGATATTCGCTCCAGACTGTCGATTCTAAGATAGCAAGGCTCCATCCTCACTGTCTGTCAAGTACTTGCACTTTTTCACCCATATGATCAGTAATTAAAAACCCACCATTGATTCTGAAAGAGGAAAATAGAAGCCCCAGTTACACTGAGCTCACATGGCATTACAGATCGGAGAAGGCGTTATAAATGTCTCCAAATACAAGCAGCACCCTCAAAATTTCTGTAATATCCAAGACACCAACACCAATAAGTTGAGCCAACAACAACAGCACCTCCTTCCCATAATTATTTCAGCCACATAACTGGAAGGCTGCTGTTAATTAATCCAACTCAACACAAACTCCAATAACCAGCATGGAAACTTCACACTTTTTAGTTCCTGTTTATTTTTCAAACAAGTGTATATAATAGGTGTTACCAACTCTGGCCCAACATATAAAAGCAAAATACTGCGGATACTGGAAATCTGAAACAAAAACAAGAACATCTCTTTCCACAGATGCTGCCAGACCTGCTGAGTGATTCCAGCATTTCTTGTTCTGGCCCAACATATTGCTGGAGGCTTCATCACATGACCTCCTGCCACAACCAAACAGCCTTTTCCCTTTCTCCAATATTTTAATAATTAAAGTCTTCAAAGAAAATGAAAAAACATTATTTTAATGCCTCTATGATCTTTTTTCCAGGTTGCGCACAGCAGTGTCTTTAATTCCTGGAGGGTTGGCAACACCAACATATAAAGAAATCAGACTATCAACCTGTAAGTATAGCTGGATCAAATCTCCCTTTATGATTTGAAATGTTCAATGTATTCCCTCATTATTCAAACTCACCAAGTTCTTCTTTCAGTTCAAGAAAGTCCAAATCTATTACAGGGTGACTCAATAAGCCATTTCTGTCTCTCACTAGTTTAAACTTGGGGGTTAATGGTAAATTGTGCTCACTAACACCAGGGTCAAAGCTTCCTTTCCTGTTACAACTTAAACTTGCTTTACAGTCCTTATTCTTCTAAACATATCCAACTGCTAAACATAGAGTATACTGTTTTCTGTGGGAGACAAAAATGTTAACCAACTTCAGCAAACCTGAGCAGGTCATCAGGATTTTATCACAGGGAGACATATTCATAACTTGTCAGTGATAAAACCTAATGATCCAGATTTCACTTTCAGCTGGTAGGCAATAGCCAGCTGAGGTAAGACATGTCGAAGCAAATCTCGTTTATTTGCAATGATTTAAAATTGCTTCTAGTGCCTACTAATGTTTCCTCCAATGCAGAGTGAGCCAGAAGATACCGTGTAGGCCGCTCCTGAGCTGTCCTGTTCAAGGTAAAGCCCCTGTAAGGATTTACAGGTACCATGTATTGAAATGAACAGTTGCACACAACAAAACAAAGAGGCAGCACTGGTTCCCATCCTGCCCAGATCACAGAAACTAACAGGGTTCCTCTCGAGTTTTAACTTCCTGGCACTTGCAATGTCACAAAAACTGTCACTAAAACAGAACATTCTGATTATTGTAAAGCTGCATTTGTCATTCTCTCCCTGACTTCAATAATAACTCAATTGGTAATCCTGAGTCACACTTAGTTTAAAATTTTCATGCATGTTTTCAAACCCCTCCCAATCTCTAATCTCCTCCAGCCCCACATCATCATCTTCTTCGGCCTCCTTGTCTCGGGAGACAATGGGTAAGCGCCTAGAGGTGGTCAGTGGTTTGTGGAGCAGCGCCTGGAGTGGCTATAAAGGCCAATTCTAGAGTGACAGACTCTTCCACAGGTGCTGCAGATAAAATTGGTTGTTGGGGCTGTTACACAGTTGGCCCTCCCCTTGCGCTTCTGTCTTTTTTCCTGCCAACTGCTAAGTCTCTTCGACTCGCCACACTTTAGCCCCGCCTTTATGGCTGCCCGCCAGCTCTGGCGATCGCTGGAAACTGACTCCCACGACTTGTGATCAATGTCGCAGGACTTCATGTTGCGTTTGCAGACGTCTTTAAAGCGGAGACATGGACGGCCAGTAGGTCTGATACCAGTGGCGAGCTCAGCACTCAGTGATATCTGCACTCCTCCAATGCTGGCCTCTTGCACACCTCTCATTTTTACTACGCCACCCAGTGGCAGCCATGCCTTCAAATGCCTGGGCCCTAAACTCTGGAATTCCCTCCCTAAACCTCTCCGCCTCTCTACCTCACTCTCCCCTTTTAAGAAGCTCCTTAAAACCTATTTGACCACGCTTTTGGTCAGCCCTCTTAATATCTCAAGTGGCTCAGTATCAAGTTTTGCTTGATAACACTCCTCTGAAGCACCTCGGAACATTGTGCAACATGAAAAGGTGCTGTATAAATGCACACTGTTCTTGTAGACATCTCCTGTGTCAAAGGTTGCAGCAAGACAAAAGCTTGATCCAAAATAATTAAGCGTTCAGTGCAGACATGTAGGTTATAGTATTACATAGGGAGCAACCTGTTCAAACTTGAATGATTCCAGTTGAAAGTTAACTTCCAAGCCAAGTTAAGATGTTCGAGACAGATCAGTTGTAGCGGAAACCAAGTGTAAATGATAAGATGTAGGAACAAAAGGACCAGTTTGCCTCTGGTGTTGCAGCTGGAAGTGCACGAGGTCTACGTGAGCATGTGGCTGGACCTTGTGGTATTTTAATAATTGTTCATTGCTCCCCCTGGGTATTGGGGCACGCTCTGAGAGCGTGGAGGCAGTGGAAGATGAGCTGTCGAGTGCAGCAGCAGACTTAACCAACATATGCTGAACTGCTTCAAAATGTATCGCATTGCGAGTTCACTGCATTGATAAAGAGGGATGGGGACTGTGCTGGGGCTCATGGAAGAGGCAGTTCCTCCTTTTTAGGGAGGGCTATAGAGGTTATATTAAGGGAAGTGGAAAGGGGAGCCACCATCCTCGAGTCTGCCTCCACGGAAGACTGCTTTCTGGGCTGCCTGTGAGGGGTAGCAGAGCAGATGAATGCAGTTCCAAATGTCAGGACCAGAGGGGCAAGAAAGTTTTACACGTCTGCCAAGGTGAGTGTATGCTGCATGTATCTGCTTCGGAGTGAGGCGGGCAGTCCACAGCTCCACACACAGCACTTTCTCCTCGACCTGGCGCATCGTGACATTAGACGCACAATGACAATGTGGAAACCCATTTTCAAACAATCAGGCAGCCCATTTTCACGCATGGCACCGCTTCCAGTTGGCATGGAAAGCCCCAATATTGTGCATGTCAGAAAGGACAGAACATGTAATTCTTTCCACCAACAGCCATCTGCACGCTCACTGAGTCCGTTCGGGAGGCAGGGTGGATGAATTGCTCAGCAGAGAACTGCAGTTGCATCACTTCACGTTTCACATATCTGATCACAGGAAGAGACAGTCCATAAGAAAAGCAAACGTTGAGTTGACAGTGCCTGCAACTGAAACCCCTGTACAATCCCTGTGGATTGTACTGCACTAGATTCACAGAAGCCCATGAGAGAGGGGTCTTCAGGAGGCCAATCTGCATCTTGCATTCATAAACAGATGATCTTAATTATTTACAGCTTTTGTGGGGACTTGCTGTGTGCAAGGCCACATTTCCCTACATTACAACAGTCTTCTCCTTCTTTGGCCTCCTTGTCTCGAGAGACAATGGGTAAGGACTTAGAGGTGGTCAGTGGTTTGTGGAGCAGCGCCTGGAGTGGTTACAACAGTACACTTCAGGAAAGTACTTCATTGGCTTTGAAGCACTTTGGGATGTCCTGAGGTCATGAAAGGCGCTAGAGAAATGCAAACCTTTCCTTCTTTAGCCCTAATCTGACAGACAAACACAAAGGCACTCTGTCAATCCCAAAGGAGATGCCACAAAAACATAGCACAGTATGTCTTGCCAACTCACATTTACATGTTACTGGTATCATTTAATGCCTGCTGCAAGACTGGGGGATACTGAGCCCAACATCCCACAGGCTGACAGCAGCAGTCAAAACACAAGTTTGCTGTGCTGGAGTGCATAGAACATGAAGAATGGAGTTTGGTAAGGAGGGGACCAATATATTAATTAAGAAAAATAAACTTTATTTAATTAACACAATAAAGATAGCAGGACAGGTGATGTGTCACAGCTGCAGTATGTGGGAGCTCCTGGATGCCATTGCAATCCATGGCAACCACGTCTGTAGTAAGTGTCTACGGCTTGAGGAGCTTCGGCTCACAGTAGATGAGCTGGAGGCCGAGCTGCAGACATGGTGATGCATTAGGAAGCGGAACAGTTTGTTCCAGGATGGAACTTGTGCGTGGATGCAGAAGATGTGACTCTATGTGAGCAGGGTTCTTAATAAGGAGAGCATTGATGTAGACATTGTAGTTAAAGAGGAGGAGTGTGAAATATTAGATACGATCAGCATAATGAGAGAGGAAGTACTACAGGGTCTGACATCCTTGAAAGTGGATAAATCACCAGGGCCAGATGGATTGCATCCCAGGTTGTTAAAGGAAGCCAGGGAGGAAATAGTGGATGTGCTAAGGACCATCTTCAAATCCTCACTAGATACAGGCGAGGTACCAGACTATTGGAGGTCTGTGAAAGTTGTACCATTGTTTAAAAAGGGTGCGAGGGATAGGCCAAATAATTATAGGACGGTCAGTCTGACCTCGGTGGTGGGTAAATTGTTAAAATCAATTCTGAGGGACAGGATAAACTGCCACTTAGAAAGGCACGGATTAATCAGGGATAGTCAGCATGGAATTGTTAAGGGAAGGTCATGTCTTACTAACTTAATTGAGTTTTTTGAGCAAGTAAAAAGGAGGATTGATGAGGGTAGTGTAGTGGATGTGGTCTACATGGATTTTAGTAAGGCACTTGACAAGGTCCCGCATGGCAGACTGGTCAGTAAAGTGAAAGCTCATTGGATACAGGGGAATGTGGCAGGTTGCATCCAAAATTGGCTCAGTGACAGGAAACAAAGGGTAGTAGTCAATAGATGTTTTTGAGAATGGAAAGCTGTTTCCAGTGGCGTTCCACAGGGTTCAGTGTTGAGTCCTTTGCTGTTTGTGGTATATATTAATGATTTGGACTTAAATGTGGGAGGCATGATTGGGAAATTTGCTGATGACACAAAAATTGGCCATGTTGTTGATAGTGAAGAGGATAGCTATAGATTCCAGAGATATTAATGGTTTGGTTGAGTGGGCGGAAAAGTGGCAAATGGAATTCAATCCAGATAAATGTGAGGTAAAGCATTTGGGCAGGGCAAACAAAGCAAAGGACTACACAATAAACAGGAGGATATTGAGAGGGGTAGAAGAATTGAGAGACCTTGGAGTGCATGTCCACAGGTCCCTGAAGGTGGCAGGACAGGTAGATAGAGTGGTGAAGGCGACATATGGAATGCTTTTCTTTATTGGCCGAGGTATAGAAACAAAAGCAGGGATGTAATGCTGGAACTGTATAAAACACTGGTTAGGCCACAGCTGGATTATTGCGTACAGTTCTGGTCACATTACAGAAAGGGCATAATTGTTCTGGAGAGAGTACAGAAGAGATTTACAAGAATGTTGCCAGGGATTGAAAGTTGCAGCTATGAGGAAAGATTGGATAGGCTAGGGTTGTTTTTCTTAGAACAAAGGAGGCTACAGGGTGACTTAATTGAGGAATATAAAGGGACCTAGATAGTGTAGACAGGAAGGACCTGTTTCCCCTAGCGGAGAGGTCGATTACCAGGGGGCACAGATTTAAGGTGGTTGGTAGAAGAATTAGAGGGGACATGAAAAAAGACTTTTTCACCCAGAGGGTGGTGGGTGTCTGGAATTCACTGCCAGGAATGGTGGTGGAGCCAGAAACCCTCAATTCTTTTAAAAGGTACCTGGACATGCACGTGAAGTGATATAACCGGCAAGGCTATGGACCAAGTGCTGGAAGGTGGGATTAGATGAGGCAGCTAGTTTTTTTGGCCGGCATGGACACGATGGGCTGAATGGCCTCCTTCTGTGCCGTAATGTTCCTAACTTCTAAGGCAGTCACACCAGTTAGGATAGGAGCATCTGTTTTGGTCTGTGGTCAGGCCGGTAAGGGGATCCAGAAGGTGGGAGTGGAGCAGCCTCAGCCCTTGCAATTGAGCAACAAGTTCCAGGTTGTTGCAGCTTGTATGGACAAGAGTGAGGGATGTAGTGTGGATGAGCAGACTGGCCATGGCACCATGGTACAGGAAGCCATTCAAGCAGGGTGAGCAAAAAGGAATGTAGTAGTAGTAGTATGGGACAGTATAGTTAGGGGAATTGATACTGTTCTCTGCAGGAAACAGAGAGAGCCCAGACAGCTGTGTTGCCTGCCCGGTACCAGGATTTGGGGCATCTGCTCAGGGGTGGCGAGGAACTTACAGTGGGAGGGGGAGGATCCATGCGTTGTGGTCCATGTAGTTACCAATAACATAGGCAGAACAAGGAAAGAGGTTCTGCATAATCAGTATGAAGATCAGTAAGAAGCAGAACGCCAAAGGTAATAATCTATGGATTATTACCTGACCCACGTGAAAATTGGCATAGGGCAAATAAGATTAAAGAGATGAATGTGTGTGGTAGAAGTGGGTTCTGGTTTGTGGGGCACTGGCACCAGTACTGGGGAAAGTGGTGGCTGTGCGTTGGGAAGGTCTACACCTGAACTGTGCTGGGACCAGTGTTCTAGCGACCCACATAACTAGGGAAGTAGAGAGGGTTTTAAGCTAAATAGTGAGGGCAAGGAATCAAATTAGGGAAGATGTGTAAATGAAAGAGTAGAGACAAAGCAATACGGGAGAAGATAAACAGATGTGACAGGAAGGGACTGTGAGTACAAATCTAAGAGTAAATCAGCAGACAAGACTAGAGGTTACAAAAATAATAAAAGGACAAACGTGTATCTGAATGCACGTAGCATTTGAAACAAAACAGATGAACTGAGAGTGCAAATAGAAATAAATAAGTAAGATCTGATAGCCATTACAGAGACATGGCTACAGAATGACACAGATTGGGACCTGAATATTGAAGGGTACATGACATTTAGGCAGGACTGGAGCTAGGAAAAGGTGGATGGGTGGCTCTGTTAATTAACGATGGCATTAGCCCAATAGAAAGGGATGACCTAAGTTCAGGAAACCAGAATGTAGAAGCGGTTTGGGTAGAGATGAGACATGATAAAGGCAAGAAGTCATTTGTGGAAGTTGTGTACAGGCCACCTAACAGTAACCACATGGTAGGACTTGATAAAAAGGAAGAAATAATGGCAGCTTGTCCGAAAGGTACAGCGATAATCATGGGGGATTTTAATCTACATGTAGATTGGAAAAATCAGATGAGCAAAGGTAGCCTTGAAGTCAAGTTCATAGAATGTTTTGGGGATAATTTCTTCCAACAGCACATTCTGGAGAGAGCAACCAGAGAGAGAAGTGTGGCTCTAAGACTCGCATTTTAAACTTAAATAAGGGCAATTATGAGGGCATGAAAGCAGAGCTAGCTAAAGTGAACTGGCAAAGTACGTTCAGGGATAGTTCAACTGAGATGCAGTGGCAGACATTTAAGGGTACATTTCAGAATATACAGAATAGATATATTCCAATGAGAAAGAAAAATCCCAAGGGGAGGACCCACCATTCATGGTTAACTAAAAAAGTTAAAGACAGTATCAAACTTAAAGAAAAAGCATATAACTGCACAAAGATGGATGGTAGGTCAGAAGATTGGATAGAATATAAAAAAAGCAAAGAATGACTAACACATTAATCAGGAGGGAAAAATTACAGTATGAGAGAAAGTTATCTAGAAATGTCAAAACAAATAGTAAGAGTTTCTAAAGATATTTTTTTAAAGAAGAGTTAACAAAGTGAGTGTTGGTCCTACAGAAAGTGAATCTGGGGAATTAATAATGGAAAATAAGGAGATGGCAGATGAATTGAACAGGTATTTTGCATCAGTCTTCACTATTGACGATACAAGTAACATCCCAAAATAGCTGTAAATCAGGAAATGGAAGGGAGGGAGGAACTCAAGAGAATTACAATCAACAGGGAAGTGGTACTGAGCAAATTGTTGGAGCTGTGGGCCAACAAGTTCCCGGTCCTGATGGACTTCATCCTAGGGTCTTGAAAGAAGTAGCTATCAAGATAGTTGATGCGTTGGTTTTAATTTTCCAAAATTCCCTAGATGCGAGAAAGGTTACATTAGATTGGAAAATAGCAAATGTAACTCCTTTATTCAAAAAGGGAGACACAAAGCAGGAAACTACAGGCCAGTTAGCTTAACATGTCATAGGGAAATTATTGGAAGCTATTATTAAAGATGTATTAGCAGGGCACTTGGAAAAATTCAAGGTAATCAGGCAGAGTCAACATGGTTTTGTGAAAGGGAAATCATGTTTAAGCAATTTATTGGAGTCCTTTGAAGAAGTAACGTGCTGTGGATAAAGGGGGACTGGTGAATGTACTGTACACAGGGATTTGATAAGATGCCAAATCAAAGGTTATTGCAGAAAATAAAAGCTCATAGTGTAGGGTGTAACATCTGGGCATGGCTAGAAGATTGGCTAACTAACAGGAAACAGAGAGTAGGCATAAATAGGTCATTTTCTAGTTGGCAAGATATAACAAGTGGTGTGCCACAGGGATCTGTGCTGGGGCCTCAACTTCTTACAATTTAAATAAATGACTTGGATGAAGGGATCGAAGGTAAGGTTGCTAAATTTGCTGATGACACAAAGATCGGTAGGAAAATAAGTTGTGACAAGGACATAAGGAGGCTACAAAGGGATATAGATAGGTTAAGTGAGTGGGCAAAGATCTGGCAAATGGAGTATAATGTGGGGAAATGTGAACGTGTCCATTTTGGCAGGAAAAATAAAAAAGAAGCCTATTACCTAAATGGTGAGAGACTGCAGAACTCTGAGATACAGAGAGATCTGGGTGTCCTAGTACATGAACCACAAAAGGTTAGTATGCAGGTTCAGCAAGTAATTGGGAAAGCTAATAGAATGTTATCGTTGAATTCGAGGGGAATTAAATACAAAGGTAGGGAGGTTATGTTTTAGTTATGCAGGACATTGGTGAGACCACATCTCGAGTACTGTGTACAGTATCAGTCTTATTTAAGGATGTAAATACATTGGAAGCAGTTCAGAGAAGGTTTACTAGACTAATACCTGGAATGGGTGGGTTGTCTTATGAGGAAAGGCTGGACAGGTTAGGCTTGTATCCGCTGGAGTTTAGAAGAGTAACAGGCGACTTGATTGAAACATACAAGATCCTGAGGGGTCTTCGCAGGGTGGATGTGGAAAGGATGTTTCCCCTTGTGGGAGAATCTGCAACTAGGGGTCACTGTTTAAAAATAAGGGGTCGCCCATTTAAGACAGAGATGAGGAGAAATTTTTTCTCTCAGAGGGTCATGAGTCTTTGGAACTCTCTTCCTCAAAAGGCGGTGGAAGCAGAGTCTGAACATTTTTAAGGCAGAGGTAGATAGATTCTTGATAAACAAGGGGTGAAAGGTTATTGGGGGTGAAAGGTTATTGGGGGTAAGCAGGAATGTGGAGTTGAGGTTATAATCAGATCAGCCATGATCTTGTTGAATTATGAAGCAGGCTCGAGGGGCCGAGTGGCCTACTCCTGCTCCTAATTCATATATCTGTATGTTCATACGCATGTTCGTAATGAGACCTCAGAAGTGATTTTGGAAATGCACCCATATCTTTTCATCCATTCATGAGACCAGTAGCTCAAGCTTCTTGTATTGTCTGCGCAACCCGGTTGAAAAGCCTCAGCTCCAATGTAATTTCAGGACAGTGAGTATCCATAAAAGTTTCTGCATATGATGTACAGCCGAAAAATTTCCCCTTAAATCAACTAAATCTACAAACATATAGAGGGGTAATAATTGGACCATGGCGTATAAACATAATGCAATCCCTACTTGCAAAGTCTGATACTTTGTCCTTATTTTTGCATTCGCAATCTATTGCTTATAATGGAAACTGCCTATGTAAACTTGTCACACTGCAATTACACCCTTCTGAGTGGTGGTGTTACAGTGCCTTCACTGCTCGAGGATGGCGTGTTATTACATCCCAATAAGATTTAAATAGATTGTCTTCATGATAGAACGAAAACAAGTAGTTTTCATAATGTAGATGTCAACACTTTGTGACAGATGCAAAACAACCCTAAAAAAAGAAAGCAAGATGTTGAACTGTAGCCTGAAACTTGCAAGCCATTTCCATTCTGCACAGTTCAGTCACCAAGCAGTTAAACTTTGATGCTTTGTTTACTTAATTATACCTTGTGGCCTGAAGACTCAGGTCCAGCTTAGCAGCAGAACAATACATTATCCGTTACATGGCACAGAACTGCTGTCCTGATAAGTGCACCATTCAGCTTATGATGAGCAGTGTCATGGGAAATCCACTAGTAACAATGATATTCTGTAGAAAATTGCATGTAATTTTAAGTTTGGAATATTCCCAAGTCAGCTGCTATCATTTAGAGTGGATAATACCAGATAAGCAACATAGAACAGGAAATGTTTGCATAGTTTGACTGCTGACTTTGAAACCTTATCATGTCGCCAAAGGGCCTTCAGATATTTGGACTTTTTTCCCTAAAGACAAAAATCAGATGCAAAGAGCTGTGACCAACTAACTGCTTTTCCACGCCGAAAAAATTATTTTTTGTAATCAGAAAATTCCAGGTGTAATCAGGAAACTAATCTGGAAGAAAGAAATAAAATACTGTTCAGCAATGAAGATGCACAACTGCCCTCACAAAGCATAAAGTTAACAGGTGCAGCCAGAATCATTAGACAATCAGTTAACCAGCAGTATCTGACCCAGGCAACAGCTCTGGGTTAATGCTATTCTTCCATACATGCCAGCTGTGGCTCAGTGGGAACACTCTAGCCTCCGAGTCAGGAGGTTGTGAGTTCAAGTCCCACTCCGGAGACTTGAGCACATAGGCTGACACTCCAGTACAGCACTGAGAGCGTGCTGCACTGTCAGAGGTGTTGTTCCTTGGATGAGACATTAAATTGAGGCCCTGTCTGCCCTCTCAGGTGGACATAAAAGATCACATGGTGCTATTCAAAGAGGAGCAGGTGAGTTCTTCCCCAAGTGCCCAGGCTAATATTTATCCCATTGCTTTACTTGGGAGCTTGCTGTGTGAAAACTGGCTGCCGTGTTTCCTATGACAACAGTGACTGCACTTCAGAAGTAAATTGGCTGTAAGGCGCTTTGGGACATCCGCAGATTGTGAAAGGCACTATATAAATACAAGTTTTGCTTTTTTGGAGATTCCTGAACAGGAATCTGTCTATGTACATTACACTATGGCATCCTAACACTGACATTTTCAGGTTTTGTCAAATCGAAACGGAATTTTGGAATTTAGCTTTCCGGAAGTTGGTGGCAATTACCATTTGATTTTCTTTTACTTTAAGACAATCAAAACCTTAAACATCTCAGGAGTCCTTGGAGCTCAGAATGTCCCCAATTCTTAGTCATCAAACACAGATGATTTCCAACCCATCTCTTTCAGTAAAGACTCAAGTGAAACACCCAAGAGTGAATGTACAGGCGAAGTGATTGATCATTCTCTTATAAACTTTCACCATCGGTCCCCTGTTTGAATCCGATTCAAACTGAGTGGTAAAACTAAAAACTCCCAACAGGAAAGGCAAGTTTATTTATGTCTGCAGAAAGCTTTTGCCGACAATTACAAGATAGATGTAAAATTGAGATTAAGGAAAATACAAATAAGCTGATTTCAGCAGGAATACATTTCCAATTTGAAAAATTTAAATTCATTTTAAATCACTGGCTTTGCATACCCTCTCACCGCCTTCACGATCCACAAAAGGTCAGAGACAAGAGCGGATCAAACTTACCTATTCAGTGCAGGTCAGGAACCTGGTTCAGAGAGAGAGCAATTATGTATTGCCGATATAGTGTTCCCAATACAGAGGAGCAGTTCCAATAATCCTCTCTTCGCAATAGCTCACACATTATGCATTTTCAAGATACATATACTGCTTAAAATTACAATAGCAACAGTGATTTCATCACAAAGATTACTGCTTCTTCAATCCCACCGTTTAAACAAAGTTTTGCCACACTGTAGTCATATTTTATGACACTCAACTACAAGTTACAATTTGGGCTACATCCTGATACATTTCGCTTGTTCTCTCAGCAAAAGTCAACTTCCACAGGCAGGCCTGCCCTTTCTATAAACCCCACACCACATCCGACATGATAGTCTACTCGGCCTGCACACCACATGTTGAGATCTTTCTGAACCAGTGCACAGGCCAAAAGCCGAAAGATTAATAAAATTACACACAGAATAAATCCCAAAAAAAAAAAGCTCACATTTGTTCCAAAATAGTAGAAATTTAAAATCAGCAGTTTTCTTCAGTAGCTTCTGATGCATACATGGGGAAGTACAAATACGTGAGGCAAGATATATAAAGTCCGTGTGGAGTAGAAACATTGGCAGAGATCGGCTGGGCTGCAATTCTATATAAATCTATGCAAAGAGTCAATGAAGAACATCAGAGATGGGGAATGGGACCTTTGTGCTTATGTTACTGGACTAGTGGTTATGTATCAGACTAATAATCCAGCAAATTCAACTAATGATCTGGAGACACAAGTCCAAATCCCATCATGATAGCTGAGGCATTTAAATTCAATTAATTAAATACATCTAGAATAAAGTGCAAGGACCTGCAATGGTGACCATGAAACTACCGGACTGTCATTAAAAAAAAAAGCAACCTTGTTCACTTATGGCCTGTGGGGGAAAGAAATCTGCCATCCTTACTCGGTCTGGCCTACATCTGGCTCCAGACCCACAGCAAAGTGGCTGCCTCCTAACTGCCCTCTGAAATGGTCTAGCAAGCCACTCAGTTGCATCAGAACCACAACGGAAGCATCCAACACCACCACCACTGCACCCAGCATTGACCGAGGCACTGGGCATGGTGAAGACGTAGCCCTGCCCAGTCGACCCCGCAAAATGCTCCTCACTAACATCTGGGGACTTGTGCCAAAATTGGGACAGCTGCCCCACAGACTACTCGAGCAACAGCCTGATATAGTCATACTCAGTGAATCATACCGTACAACCAACATCTCAGACTCATCACCATCCCAGCAGGGCAGACCCACTAGACATGGCAGCACAATGGTATACAATCAGGAGGGAGGTTTTTTTTATTCTTTCATGGGATGTGGGCGTTGCAGGCCAGGCCAGCATTTATTTCCCATCCCTAATTGCCCTTGAACTGAGTGGCTTGCTAGGCCATTTCAAGGGCCTGTAAGACAAGGCCACATCATTAGACTAGCTTTAAATTCCAGATTTTTTTTTTTATTAATTGAATTCAAATTCCACCTTCTGCTGTGGTGGGATTCAAACCCATACCTGGGTCTCTGGGTTACTAGTCCAGTGACAATACCAGCACGCCAACGTCTCCCCCCTATGGCCAGAGGCTCTGGGAGTCCTCAACGTTGACTCTGGACCCCATTAAGTCTCATGGCAACAGGTCAAACATGGGCAGAAAACCTCCTTGCTCCTGTTCATCACCAACAACTGCCCTCCCTCCGCTGTTAAAGCTGAAAACAGGACTTTCATTTATATAGCGCCGTCCACAACCACAGAACATCCTCAAGCACTCTACAGCCAACAAAGCACTTTTGAAGTGCAGTTACTGTTGTAATGTAGGAAATGCAGCAGCCAGTAGGCACACAGCAATGTGATATTGACCAAATAGTCTGTTTTTTGTCATGTTTATTGAGGAATAAATATTGGCCAGGACACCAGGCGTAACTCTCCTGGGTCCAAATAGCGCCATCGCCTCTTTTACATCCACCTGAGAGGGTAGACAGAGACTTGGGTTAATAGCTCAACTGAAAGACAGCAGCTCCAACAGTGCAGCACTCCCTCAGTAAGGAACTGGATGTCAGCATAGGTTTTTATGCTCAAATCCTGAATCGGGACTTGAACCCACAACCTTCTGACTCAAGAGGAGAGTGCACTGAGTCACAGCTGACACCAAAGTGGAAAATTTCCCAGAGTAGGTGTAAAGGACAGGTACTCTAATTGGCAGGATGTGACTCTTCTTTCTTCTTCAGCCTCCTTGTCTCGAGAGACAATGGGTAAGCGTCTGGGGATGGTCAGTGGTTTGTGAAGCAGCGCCTGGAGTGGCTATAAAGGCCAATTCTAGAGTGACAGACTCTTCCACAGGCACTGCAGATAAAATTGGTTGTTGGGGCTGTTAGATAGTTGGCTCTCTCCTTGCGCTTCTGTCTCTTTTCCTGCCAACTGCTAAGTCTCTTCGACTCGCCACTCTTTAGCCCCGCCTTTATGGATGTCCGCCAGCTCTGGCGATCACTGACAACTGACTCCCACGACTTGTGATCAATGTCACAAGACTTCATGTCACATTTGCTGATGTCTTTAAAGTGGAGACATGGACAGCCGGTGGGTCTGATACCAGTGACGAGCTCACTGTACACTGTCCTTGGGGATCCTGCCATCATTCATGCGGCTCACATGGCCAAGCCATCTCAAGAGCCGCTGGCTCAGTAGACTGCATATGCTCGAGGACTTCTGTGTTGGAGATACGGTCCTGCCACCTGATGCCAAGGATTCTCCAGAGGCAGCGAAGATGGAATGAGTTGAGACGTCGCTCTTGGCTGACGTACGTTGTCCAAGCCTTGCTGCCATAGAGCAAGGTACTGAGGACACAGGCTTGAAATACTCGGACATTTGTGTTCCTTGTCAGTGCGCCATTTTCCCACACCCTCTTGGCCAGTCGGGACATAGCAGCGAACGCCTTTCCCACACGTTTGTTGATGCCTGCATCGAGAGAGAGATTACTGGTGATAGTTGAGCCTTGATAGGTGAACTCTTGAACCATGTCCAGAGTGTGGTGGATGGAGCATTTCTGACGTCCTGACCCATGATGTTTCTTGAGGCTGATGGTTAGGCCAAATTCGTTGCAGGCAGCCGCAAACCTGTCAATGAATCTCTGCAGACACTCTTCACTGTAAGCTGTTAATGCAGCATTGGCAGCAAAGAGAAGTTCCTTGATGAGGGCCTTCCATACTTTGGTCTTCGCTCTAAGACGGGCAAGGTTGAACAACCAGCCATCTCATCTTGTGTGGAGAAAAATTCCTTCTTCTGAAGACTTGAACACGTGAGAGCAGCAGGGAGAAGATCATCCCAAACAGTGTCGGTGTGAGAACACAGCCCTGTTTCATGCCACTCAGGATAGGAAAGGGGTCTGATGAGGCACCGCTATGCTGAATTGTGCCTTTCACATTGCCATGGAATGAGGTGATGACACTTAGTAGCTTTGGTGGGCATCCAATCTTTGCTAGTAGTCTGAAGAGACCACGTCTGTTGACAAGGTCAAAGGCTTTGGTGAGATTTATGAAAGCAACAGAGGGGCATCTGTTGTTCGCGGCATTTCTCCTGTAGCTGGCAAAGGGAGAGCAGCATGTCGATGGTGGATCTCTCTGCTCGAAAGCCACATTGTGCATCAGGGTAGACACGCTCGGCCAGCTTCTGGAGTCTGTTTAAAACGACTCGAGCGAAGACTTTCCCCACTATGCTGAGCAGGGAGATTCCACGGTAGTGTTGCAGTCACCACGGTCACCGTTGTTCTTATAGAGGGTGATGATATTGGCATCGCGCATGTCCTGTGGTACTGCTCCCTCATCCCAGCACAGGCAAAGCAGTTCATGGAGTGCTGATAGTATAGCAGGCTTGGCACTCCTGATTATTTCAGGGGCTTTTCCACTGGCTAGAGAATCAATGGCATCACCGAGTTCCGCTTTTGTTGGCTGTTCGTCCAGCTCATCCATGACTGGCTGCATTGAGGACGGTATCAGTGACAACATTTTCCCTGGAGTACAGTTCTAGGTAGTGCTCCA
Organism: Heterodontus francisci; assembly: GCF_036365525.1. Classification (NCBI taxonomy): domain Eukaryota; kingdom Metazoa; phylum Chordata; class Chondrichthyes; order Heterodontiformes; family Heterodontidae; genus Heterodontus; species Heterodontus francisci. Next base: position 40,387,292 of record NC_090407.1, on the reverse strand, counting down.
CCCAGCGGTCCATTTGCTTGCGTTGGTCAGTGATCGTGTCCCCTGATTTAGACTTGGGGGGGCAATCTTCCTGATAGTTGGCCCAAAAGCTCTCTTAATGCCATCAATTATTCCTCTGATGTTTCCGGTGTCTGAGGCCAGCTGAATACGACTTGTGTTGCCAGTACTCATTTGCACAGTGCCTGGCTGTTCTTTGTGCAGCGCTTCTGGCTACTTTAAGTTTTACAGACATTAACTCGCTGTGGGGCTGACAACATTCTGGCAATAGTACTGAAGAATTGTGCTCCAGAACTTGCTGCACCCCTAGCCAAGCTGTTCCAGTACAGTTACAACACTGGCATCTACCCAGCAATGTGGAAAATTGCCCAGGTATGTCCTGGACACAAAAAGCAGGACAAGTCCAACCTGGCCAATTATCGCCCCATCAGTCTACTCTCAATTATCAGTGAAGTGATAGAAGGTGTCGTCAACAGTGCTATCAAGCGACACTCACTTAGCAATAACATGCTCAGTGACGCTCAGTTTGGGTTCTGCCAGGGCCACTTAACTCCTGACCTCATTACAGCCTTGGTTCAAAAATGAACAAAAGAGCCGAACTCCAGAGCTGAGGTGAGAATGACACAGCCCTTGACATCAAGGCAGTATTTGAGAGTATAGCATCAAGGAGCCCTAGCAGAACTGGAGTCAAAGGGAATCAAGGGGAAAAACTCTCCTCAATCATAAGGTCAGAAGTGGGGATGTTCACTGACGATTGCACAATGTTGAGCACCGTTCACGACTCCTCAGATACTGAAGCAGTCCGTGTTGAAATGCAACAAGACCCGGACAATATCCAGGCTTGGGCTGTTAATTAGCAAGCAACATTCGTGCCACACAAGTGCCAGGCAATGACCATCTCCAATATGAGAGAATCTAACTATCTTCCCTTAACATTCAATGGCATTAAGATTGCTGAATCCCCCACCATGAACATCCTGGGGGTTACCATTGACCAGAAATGGAACTGGGATAGCCATATCAATACCGTGGCTACAAGAGCAGGTCAGAGGTTAGGAATCCTGCAGCGAGTAACTCAACTCCTGACTCCCCAAAGCCTGTCCATCATCTACAAGGCACAAGTCAGGAGTGTGATGGAATACTCTCCATTTGTCTGGATGGGTGCAGCTCCAACAACACTCAGGAAGCTTGACACCATCCAGAACAAAGCAGCCCGCTTGATTAGCACACCATCTACAAACATTCACTCCCTCCACCACCGACGCACAGTAGCAGCAGTGTGTACCATCTACAAGATGCACTGCAGCAATGCACCAAGGCTCCTTAGACAGCACCTTCCAAACCCGTGACCTCTACCAACTAGAAGGACAAGGGCAGCAAACACATGGGAACACCATCACCTGCAAGTTCCCCTCCAAGCCACACACCATCCTGACTTGGAACTAAATCCCCATTCCTTCACTGTCACTGGGACAGAATCCTGGAACTCTCTTCTTAACAGCATTGTGGGTGTAGCTAACATCACACGGACTGCAGCAGTTAAAGAAGGGTGTAGCTAACATCACACGGACTGCAGCAGTTAAAGAAGGCAGCTCACCACCACCTTAAAGGCAATTAGGGATGGGCAATAAATGCTGGCCTCACAGCAGCGCAGACATCCTGTGAACAAATTTTTAAAATGAACCTTATGAATCCAGGAAACTTAAACAAACAGCAGCTCAGTTTAACAGGAATGAAGAGGTGCATGACACATCCTGGTTATTGTATCTCTTTGCTTTGATATCTGAGCTGATACCAAGGAAGCTTCAAATGGTATTATTCCCAAAATGGTAATTTACTGCAGTAGAACTGAAACAAAAGGAATCTACGAGTGCAAATAAATCAAATTAAATTCAATCCGGGGCCAAGTCATTTTGTGTACTTACCTCAGAGTCAAAAAGCAAACACTTTCTGTTTGGCCAGCTGTCACGCTAAGACTCTCTAAAGATACTCAATCATACCAGTGAGGATGTCTGCTTTAAATATTCCAGTGCCTGGGAGTCAAGCACGGTTTTTATTTTCAAAAATATATAATTTCCTATAAATTGAAACTGCATTATTCTGTGCACAAGTTGAATGAGATTTTGATGGGTTTCTTCCTCCCTGGTTCACATTTATCTTGCATTTGCTGCTTGAACTCGGGCACTTCCCCCTCACTCTCCTTCCTCCCTCTGCGCCCCCAGGCAATTAGAGAACTGGGAATTGGTTTACGTTTTATCATGCAGTAACTCCTCATTGTTCTGCTGTTGCCACTCAGTTTTCGAGCTGATAAACTCAGCCTCAACGTCTGACCAGCCTCTAAGGGCCAATCCCACAGCAATTTACACTGCCAGTCACACAGACAGTTCTGTTATCAACCCATCCGTACTCTGCACAGAGGAGCCATTTTATTTTGATTTACTGATAAAAGGAGGACAGCTGGGATTTGGTGTTTACACTATCATTCTGCTGGGGGACACATGTGCAGCCGAAACTATGCATGCAGCCTCAGAGTGGTGCATCAGAATGTACAGTATCTACTCCACATAGCTGGAGGAAAGCTGAAATAGAAGCAGAAAATGCGAGAAACACTCAGCAGCTCAGGCAGCATCTGTGGAGACAGAAACAGAATTAATGTTTTGTGTTGATGACCTTTCAGCAGAACTGGAAAAAGTTAGAGATGGAACAGATTTAAAGCAAGCACAGAGGCTGGGAAAGGGAGAAGGAAAGGAAAAAAGGGAAGGTCCGTGATATGGTGGAAGGCAGCAGAAATTAAATGAGAAAAGGGCTGATGGTACAAGGTAAAGGATGGTGCTGGAACAAGTAAAGAAACAAAAGATGGTCGAGAGTAGGTGTAAATGGGAATAGCAGAATCATCACCAACAGGTAAAGTCTGAACAAATGGGGCAGAGGTTATGATCTAAAATTGTTGAACTCAATGTTGAGTCTGGAAGGTTGTAAAATGCCCAGTCGAAAGATTAGGTTCTGTTCCTTGAGCTTACATTGAGCTTTTTGTTTATTCGTTCGTGTGATGCGGGTGTCGCTGGCTAGGCCAGCATTTATTGCCCATCCCAAATTGCCCTGGTGGTGAGCTGCCTTCTTGAACCGCTGCAGTTCTGGCCATGTAGGTGCACCCACAGTGCTGTTGGGGAGGGAGTTCCAGAATTTTGACCTAGCGGAGTGAAGGAACGGCGATAGAGTTTCAATTCAAAATGGAGACTGACTTGGAAGGGAACTTGGCGTGCCCATGCCTCTGCTGCCCTTGTCCTTCTAGGTGGCAGAAGTCGTGGGTTTGGAAGGTGCTGTCTAAGGAGCGTTGCTGCAGTACATCTAGTAGATGGTACACACTGTGCCACTGTGCGTCAGTGGTGGAGGGAGTGAATGTTTGTAGATGGTGTGCCAATCAAGCGGGCTGCTTTGTTCTGGATGGTGTTGAGCTTCTTGAGTGTTGTTGGAGCTGCACCCATTCAGGCAAGTGGGGAGCATTCCAACACACTCCTGACTTGTAGATGGTGGACATGCACTGGGGAGTCAGGTGGTGAATTATACGCCACAGAATCCAGAGCCTCTGACCTGCTCTTGTAGCCACAGCATGTATGTGGCTGGTCGAGTTCAGTTTCTAGCCAATGGTAACCCCCAGGATGTTTGACAGCATCACTGGAACCGTGCAAGAGGCCAAGGACTGAGAGGTTAGAATGGGAGTGGTACGGAAGAATAAAAGAAAGGCTGTTAAGTTTAACTTTGCTCCGTAAACATGATACACACCACACCTATACACCGCACCTTCCAGAACTCAACATCCTAACAAATGACATGCAAAATCCCTTCAGCATTTTGGGATCCTGACCGGAGAATTGCTAACAGTGCAACAGGAGGCGGCCATTCAGTCCCTTAAGCCTGCTGCACCTTTTAATTAGATTATGGCTTGTCTCTATTTTAGCTCCATATCCCTTGCTACCCTTACCTTACATAATCTGTTCATCTCAGTCTTGAAAGCTCCAGTTGACTCCAGCATCCAAAGCATTTTGGGGAAAGAGTTCCAGATTTTTACCACCCTGTGTGTGGAAAAAGTGCTTCCTAATTTCCCAACTAAATGGCTTCGCTCTAATTTTATGATGTTTGCTCCCCATCCCCAGCAGAGGAAATAGTTTCTCTGGATTTACCCTTTCGAATCCTTCTAACATTTTAAAAACTTCATTCAGATTACCCCTTAATCTTCTATATCCAAGGGAATGCAAGTCAAGCTTATGTAACCTGTCCTTGATATAATTCTGGTCAATCTATACTGCACCCCCTCCAAGGCCAGCACTTCCTTCCTGAGGGGGTGGTGCTCCAGATAGGTTTTCACCAAGGCTCTGCACAACTGAAGCATCACTGCCCTGTATCGAGACTGCAAAGGGCAAGTCGCCTCTCCCTGTACAACCTGCCACCAGAAGGGTCACTGACCTGAAACGTTAACTCTGCTTCTCTCTCCACAGATGCTGCCAGACCTGCTGAGTATTTCCAGCATTTGTTTTTATTTCAGATTTCCAGCATCTGCAGTATTTTGCTTTTATTATACCAGAGGACCAGGGTCTGGATACAGGAAGGCAAGTCTGTAGCCCCAAGTTTAAAATAGCAAAACCAGTCACGGTAATGAACAATACTCCCCATGCTTTTCCATTTTTGGTTTGAAAAAGATGAAGCTTCTTATAAAAGCTTAAACTGTGATTTACTTTACACATGATTAGTGGTAGAATTTCCAGCTGTTTAAGAACTGTTAGTTCCCTCAGCTCAATGATCACTTCAGGAAATATGAAATGACGCAATACCTCCAGTACTCACAATGCACGGAGGCAAAAAAATACTACAATATCAATTCCTTTTCTTCCCCCCAAAACAATAACATTCCTTTGCATTCCTCTCCACTCATTTTTCCAGCACTTCAATCTGTTACAATCCCAAATAAATCGCAGATTGGAACAATTCATCAGTCTACGTCAGCCCCTCCTCCCTCCGAAGTTTCATCTTCTTCACCTTTTCTGTCCTCAACTCCCTCCAAAACATACAATTTCCTTTCCTTGACTCAATGCTTGATGACATTCTGTTGAACTCCCCTTTCTTCAGGCACTGTTCTCCATCCTGCGCTTCAAAATGGTCACCATCATCACCTTCCTCAAAAGATCCACCCTCAATCATTCCATCATCGGCAACTAATTGCCCAACTCTTACTTCCCTTTTCTCTCCAAAGCCTTCGAGAAGTATCCCCCCCTCCCCATTCACCTCCTCCACCTTCATATGCTTCTTCAGCAGTTACCTTTTTGACTATGTGTGCAGTCAACTCCCCTAACCCTACCTGCTCAATGCCCATTCTCACTTCTGTGGAGCCCTGGGATGTTGATGTTGACGGTGCTACAGAATTGCAAGTTGGTGCATCTGCTCTCCCACCTCAAGGAGACTGAATAAAGAGACAGCCCTTTAAAACGTTAAGCTGAAGGTGGGCTGCAGGTTGGGGAAATAAGAGCAGATGAATGGTGGAGCTACAAGGGGGATAGTTCCAAATATGTTATACAATGATGCAATGCATTAAATCAACAAATTGCTGACAGGTCGTATCTGGTCAGGACCATGTGTTAACCTGTAGGGTAAGCTGCTTTCAAAATGCTGAGAAAAGACAGTACTCATTTTTGATATATGAAACATTTTATTTTTAAGAAAGCAAGGATGAGGAGAAAGCAGATGAAGAACACAAGGCGAGCGAGATCAGAGAGTCGATCAGCACGTCATCTTCAGTACAACATAAATATTCATTTAATAGCATATTTCTAGAAAACATGATTACTTTCTAACAAGATTATGCCTTGGTACAATGTTTTCAGTTATAGAAAAATAAAGTGAATTATACACCAACATGAATAAAATTAAAGAGTGATTGTGACTCATTAACAATTAACCCATGTAGTTATCAGCAACACAGCTGGAAGAGTTCACTTCAAAGGCCTCAGGTACAAGCAACCAAACATATTGGAAATTTAAACTGTGACTGATGATATCCTTTGCCTCAGTGCGGAGTAAACACATCAAAGAATGAGGATATTGCCTGAAAAACGAGTCCTTTGATGCATTTCCAAAACAATCCCAAAGCATACCTGCTGCACACTGCTCTGTAATTAGAGTCTTCACAACAGCAAACAAGAACATCTCAAACCTTAGTGGCACTAAGTATCCACGCTGAGGAGCAGGACTGAACAACAAAGCTCTCTTAAACCAAAGCTCACTGATTGTCAAATCTAGAGAATTTATTGTTCATCAATTGCTGTGGACATTTACAGCTATGTATATTGCAACAAATTCCTCTGTTGGAAGCTGTTTCTCCAAGTATTACCACTACTAGGGCTTGTTCTACAACTTGCTCAGTTCACAAAGATCTGTTGGAGCAGTTCTGTAATATTAACAAGACTTGCGTTCAGGACATCCCAAAGCGCTTTACAGCCAGGGGTCGGCAACACGTCCGTACATGGACACCAATGTCCGTGGTTTCAAGAATGAAAAACTTCCCACTGTCTTCTTCCGAACCAATCTGACTTTTTAAAAGAATTACTGCTGTCACTATCACAGCTGATAGGTGTTTGAGCAGAAACAGCGCTTCCAATTCGGACAAGTTCAGGATTTTCTGGCATGTCTTGAATTTTTTTTTAAAAGCCCCCTGCTCCTCTTCAAAATAATCCCTTTGGGATTTTTTACATCCGCCAGTGAGGGTAGACAGAGCCTCATATCAATCGTCTCATCCGAAAGACAGCACCTCCGACAGTGCGGCACTCACTCAGTGCTGCATTGGAGTGTCAGCCTAGATTTTTTTCTGACTCAGAGGCGAGAGTGCTGCTCAGTGAGCCACGGCTGAACACAAGGTATTGTGACAACATCATGCATTTATACAGCGCCTTTAATGTTATCAATCAAAATGTGACACCAAGCCAAGGAAGGATATTATGTCAGGTGACCAAAAGCTTGATCAAAGAGGTATGTTTTAAGGTGCGTCAAAGGAGGAAAGAGAGGTCGAGGGGCAGACAGGCTTAGGGAGGGAATTTCAGAGCTTAGGGCCTTGGCTACCAAAGGAAATCAGGAATGCACAAGTGACTAATATTAGAGGATTGTACAGTTGTATTCTCCATAAAAGGACTTGCATTGATACAATGCCTTTCGCAAGTTTAGAACAGCCCAAAATGCTTCAATGGCATATCTTCCGAAGTGTAGGCATTGTAGCAAAATAGGGAAATATGGCAGCCAATTTATGCACAACAAGATCCCACAAACAGCCATGAGATACATGACCATATAATCTGCTTTAGCGATGCTGATCTAGAGATAAACATTGTCCAGGACACTGGGGAGAACTCCCCTGGCTCGTCTTCCAGTAGTGCCATGAGATCTTTGACATCCACCTCAGACAGTGCAGCACTCCCTCAGTATTACACTGAAAGGTGAAAGTGTGCTCAAGTCTCTGGAGTGGGACTTGAACCCATGAATTTCTGATAGAGGTGAATGTGCTACCACTGGGCCAAAACTAGTAACTTTTATGGATTTCATCCTGAACAGTATTAAAAATGTTACATTTGGCCTCTCTGTCTACATTGCAGTGCATCAAATGAGCAATTTGTATAAAGGAGGGCATTTCTGGCCTGCAAATAATGAAGTTAAAACATTAATAAGGCTTTTTTGAAAGGTTTTTATGTTCACGTCAGATTCAACTGAAAGATGCTCCTGAGACCATCCCAAACGATAAAATATTCTCTCAGAAATGATAGTGAAATCAAGTCCTCAAACCTTCTGCTATTACAAGTTTAATCAACGGTTCTCTGTTTGAGTGTCTTGTGATGAGCAAGCTGCACTCTGGGAACTAGGAGCAGCAGAGTTGGGTATCTTTGCAGATACTGTAATCAGTCTGGTGCCCATTCATCAACACCATCAGTTGTTAACATAGACCAATTTCTAATTCCTTGGCTAAACACACCCGCACAAAGAAAAAAGTTCGGCAGGAAGTGAAGATGCCAATTAGACGAAGAAAAGCAAAAGAAATTAAACCAAAAACAGCAAGGCCTTGGGAACCTGTATTGAATGACATTTAAGCACGACCCAAAGATAGCTAGCTCAGTCCTCATATTTCAAATCATTTTAGAAAATGATCTTTGTTTTCAAATATACATCAGCCATGATCTCATCGAAGGGCTAAATGGCCTCCTCCTGTTCCTCTGTTCTTAATCTGAATCCAATTTGGTGGCTAGGCCCAGGGGTGAATGAATAAATCACGCTATTGAACTAGCCGGCTCTTGTAACACTGCTCATAGCAAATCAGAGGAGACACTATATTATAACAATAAGGGTGCTATCAGCCAAGTGTGACGGAGTGAAAGTGTGACAGGGAAAGGCAAGTCGCTCACAGGAAGCGTGCACTACACAGAGGGCTATTTTTAATATAGGACACAAATGGAAATCTGGGATCTTATGAGTATTTTGGGAATCAGAATTTGCAATTCCATCCATTTCCCCATGGAAAAACAAAGCCCAATGACCATAACTATGATGACAACATAATTAGGTTAAAAATGTTACAGGTGCTTCAAGCATGGATACTAATATTGTAATTCACACTGCCTTTTCTTTTTATCAAACCACTCGGATTGACAAATCCCTCACACGAGTCTTAGTGAACTGGGCTCCTCTGGGTGTCGGGTATTAAAACGATAGAGAGGCAAAAAACATGGAGTGGCACTGGCACGCAAACAGGAGGAAACTCTTTTTTGCTTTGTCCTTTTCCTTCTCTCCAAAGAGATGATCTAAAATAAGTTTTTAAAAATTCTTTCCTGGGATGTGGGTGTCACGGACAAGACCAGCATTTGTTGTCCACCCCTAAGTGCCGTTGACAACTGAGTGGCTTGCCAGGCCATTTCAGTGGGCAGTTAAGAGTCAACCACATTGCTATGTAGAGCCACATGTAGGCCAGACCAGGCAAAGTCGGCAGATTTCCTTCCCTAAGGACAGGAGTGAACCAGATGGGTTTTTCTGACAATCAATGGTAGTTTCATGGCACCATTACTGAGACCAGCTTTGTATTAATTAATTGAATTTTTAAAGTTAATTAATTGAATTTAAATTCCACCAGCTGCCATGGTGAGATCTGAACCAATGTCCCCAGGCATTATCCTGGGCTTCTGGATTACTAGGTCAGTAACATTACTACTACGCCAGCGTCTCCCAACATGAAAATGATACAAAGGATAGATGATGCCATTACCAACGGAACTACCAATCTCAGGACTGAGGAAGGGGAGAAATCTGGGGTAAAGATTACATCTTAAAATAAACCAATAAAAAGATTTAAAAATAAATCTGGGTCAAAAATAAATGAACACACCCATTAGCTAACTGCAAACCGGATGCATAATAAGCAGACACACACACAATAGGTTATTAAAAGCTGCATTATCCTTTGTGCAGCCTTTAGCGTCAACTTTCTAGATGCATTCATAAACAGCCATAGTAAATCCAAGTACATTTTCATGACGACTATATTGTGAGCATAACTGTAGTCTTTAGCTGTATTATGTTTGCAAGTAGGTCCCAGGACAGCATGAGCTGATCAAAGAGCTGGTAGCCATCATGTCCAATTCACACTTTGATAGTAAATTAAAATTGGATTCTTCCCTCCCTCTTCCCCCAAAAGCTCCACCCTGCAACCAACAGTTGGTCCACCACCAGCCACCTACCTTTACACAGCTCCTTTCACAGTCCAAAGTGTCCAACCATCTTCAGCTGCTTCATCAATGTACGTCCCCACTTCTGACCTTATGATTGAAAGGTCACTGATGATGCAGCTGAAGATGGTTAGGCCTAGGAAACTACCCTGAGGAAGTCCTGCAGTGATGCCCTGGGACTGAGATGATTGACCTCCAACAATCTCAACCATCTTCCTTTGTGCTAGGTATGACTCCAGCCAGTGGAGAGTTTTCCCCCTGATTCCCAGTGACTCCAGTTTTGCTCGGGCTCCTTGATGCTATACTCAGTCAAATGCAATGTTCAGCGCCATTCACAACTCCCCAGATACTGAAGCAGCCCGTGTCCATGTACAGCAAGACCTGGACAACATCCAGGCTTGGGCTGATAAGTCGCAAGTTACATTCGCACCACAAAAGTGCCAGGCAATGACCATCGCCAATAAGAGAGAATCCAACCATCTCCCCTTGACATTCAATGGCATTACCATCACTGAATCCCCCACTATCAACATCCTGGAGGTCACCATTGATCAGAAATTGAACTGGACCAGCCAGGGAAATCATGTTTGATAAAGTTGCGAGAGTTCTTTGAGGATATAACAAGCAGAGTTGATAAAGGAGAACTGGTAGATGTTGCATATTTAGATTTCCAGAAGCCATTCGATAAGGTGCCACATAAAAGATTATTGCGCAAGATAGGAGCTCACAGTATTGGGGGTAATGTATTAGGATAGATTGAGGATTGGTTAACTCACAGAAGACAGAGTTGGGATTAATGGGTCTTTTTCAGGTTGGAAAGACACAACAAGTGGAGTGCCACAAGGGTCAGTCCTAGGGCCTCAATTATTTACTATCTATATTAATGACTTGGAGGAGGGGGCAGGATGTAATATATCCAAATTTGCTGATGATACAAAAACAGGTGGGAGGGCATGTTGTGATGAGGACATAAGGAATCTGCAAGGCGATATAGATAGGTTGAGTGAGTGGGCAAAAACTTGGCAGATGGAGTTTAAAGTAGGAAAGTGTGCGGTCATGCACTTTGGTAGGAAGAATCAAAAGGCAGATTATTTAAATGGAGAAAGACTCCAAAAAAAGTGCAGCAACGAGGGATCTGGGAGTTCTTGTGCATGAAAACAAAAAGTTAGCATGCAGGTGCAGCAAGTAATTAAGAAGGCAAATGGAATTTTGGCCTTTATTGCTCGGGGGTCGGAGTTTAAAAATAGGGAAGTCTTGTTACAACTGTACAGGGTGTTGGTGAGGCCGCACCTGGAGTACTGTGTACAGTTTTGGTCCCCATATTTAAGAAAGGATATACTGGCATTGGAGGCAGTTCAAAAGAGATTCACTAGGCTCATTCCTGGGATGAAGGGGTTGACTTATCAAGAACGGCTAAACAGGTTAGGCCTTTATTCATTAGAGTTTAGAAGAATGAGGGGCAATCTTATTGAAACATACAAGAGTCAGAGGGGGCTTGACAGGGTAGATGTTGAGAAGATGTTTCCACTAGTGGGGGAATCTCGAACTAGGGGACATAGTTACAGAAAAAGGGGACACTCATTTAAAACTGAGATGCGAAAGAATTTCTGCTCTCAGAGGGTAGTGAATGTCTGGAATTCTCCACCCGAGAGAGTTGTGGAGGCTAAATCACTAAAAGTATTTAAAGAGGAGGTAGATAGATTTTTGAAATATTGGGGAGTTGAGGGCTATGAGGAGCTGGCACAAAAGAGGAGTTGAGGTCTGGGGCAGATTAGCCATAATCTTATTGAATGGCAGGGCAAGCTTGAGGGGCCGAATGGCCTACTCCTGCTCCTAGTTCTTATATTAGTAATGTGGCTACAAGAGCAGGCCAGAGGCTGGGAATTCTGTGGCGAGTAACACACCTCCTGTCTCCCCAAAGCCTATCCACCATCTACAAAGCACAAGTCTGTTAGTATCTAATAAGTGGTGTTAATGAATATTAAACACCTAGTAGTTGAAGGTGATAGGGTGAACAGGTGTTGGGTGTTGTTAGGAGAGAAGTAAGCTTTGTGGCAAGCAATAAACAGTCTTCACCAAAGCATCCTAGTCTCAATGTCTTCTTCACAACAGGCTTGGAAGTTCTCTAACAAAGTCAGGAGTGTGATGGAATACTCTCCACTTGCCTGGATCAGTGCAGCTCTAACACTCAAGAAACTTGACACCATCCAGGACAAAGCAGCCCACTTGACTGGCACCCCACCCACCACCTTCAACATTCACTCCCTCCACCACTGATGCACAATAGCAACAGTGTGTACCATCTGCAAGATACACTGCAACAACTCACCAAGGCTCCTTCGAAGGCACCTTCCAAACCCGCAAATTCTACCACTTAGAAGAACATGGGCAGCAGATGCATGGGAACACCACTGCAAGTTCCCTTCCAAGCCACACACCTTCCTGACTTGGAAATATATCACCATTCCTCCACTGTCGCTGGATCAAAATCCCGGAACTCCCTTCCTAATAGCACTGTGAATGTACCTACCCCACATGGACTGCAGGGGTTTAAGAAGGTGGCCAATCACCACCTTCTCAAGGGCATTTAGGGATGGGCAATAAATGCTGGCCTGGCCAGCGACGCCCACATCCCGTGAAAGAATAAAAAAATGCTGTCATCATCTTGATTTTGTATTGCTCATCCAAGCAGAAGGTGGTGAGGGACAGAGAAAACTAAAGAAATGAAAGTTTGAAAATATTGTGATGATTGCCCAAAGATTATTAACTTACCTCCAGAGACATAAATAACTCTTATTTATCCAGGATAATGACTCATTGTTATTTGAAATTAAGTACATTGGGTTTACTGCTCTGCAAAATATGCCTCAAGGCTACATAACTAAAACTATTCAGTCATAAACTCATTGTGACCTGGGAAGGCCTAAATTGTAAATTTGTTTAAGGACTGTTAAATCTAGATGTTAAAGTGAATAAATTGCCCACTCTTCTTTCCCTTTATTTACTGCACCTGACAATTTGCAACAGGCAGACTTTTGCTGAGAAAATGCATGACTTTTCTTGTGCTCGACTTGGGCCAATTTTGAAGCTTTGAATTTATGTAAATCATGCAGGAGTAAAACTTGGACTGAAAGAGTGATGTCTGAAGAATTGTATTGAAACTGACTCCATGTGAGAATTTTTATTCATTTCCAATCAGGAGTAAAAAATAACCATTGTAAGTCACGTGCAATATTTTTCTCTAGTCACAGTTTGCCCTTCTGATAATGGACCTAAATAAAGACAGCTAAGTCAATGAGCTGTATTGCTAAAAGGCCATAAAGCATTGGGCAAACAGAATTTCAATAAAATTTCAAGCAAGGAGAATCAAAGACACAAAAGGAAAGATAGACAAGGCAACAAATTATTGCCTCCATCCACTTTACCACTCACAAAGACTTGAAGCCATTTTTGTTCAAGAACAACTTGCATTCATATAGCCACTTTAACATCCCAAAGCATTCACCGGAAAGCAATCAGATAAAAATTGACACTGAGTCAAAGGACAGAATATTATGATGTGTGACTAAAAGCTTGGTCAAATTGGTAGGTGCAAAGGAGCATCTTACAAGAGGAGGGAGAGGAGGAGAGGTTTCGGGTAGAAATTCTAGAGTTTTGGATCTGGATGGTTGAAAGCACAGCCGCCAATGGCAGGGTGAAGGAAGAGGAGGGGGATGCACAAGAGGTCAGAGTTGAAGGCCGCAGAGTTCATGAAAATTTGTAGGGCAGGAGGAGGTTACAGAGATAGGGAGCAGCGAGGTCATGGAGGGACTTGAAGACAAGGATGAGAATTTTTTTTAAATGAGGTATTGCTGAATGCTGAGTCAACGTAGGACAGCGAACACAGAGGAGAATGAATGAACAGGACTTAGTGCAACTAGGATATGGACAGCAAAGTTTTGGGTGATCCCAGGTTTATGGAGGCCGGCTAGGAGAGCTTTTAAGGTCCAAAAGGACTTGTGCAGAACATGTGTACAGTTGCACAGATCCAGTGAAGTGTAAAAAGGCAAATAAATTCAAGCCAGTATCCTGGCCTGTATCCAAATTTTTGGCAAAATTACTCCTGCCACAATTATTTTGCAACACGTCTCCACTTCTTCTATTTTTGGTGCAGATTAGCTAAGGTTGCACATCCTTTCTTCCGATTTCTAGAGCCTTTTGAAGTAAACACTACAGACAAGTTTGTGGATTAGTTCGGTGCAGAAAGCAGAGTACGGCTCTGGCAACAGGCCCTCTTCATATGCAAATTTCAAGTGTAATATTGAATATCTGAAGGTTTGTATTCTGGTGTGTTTACTGATTCCGACATTGCAACACTGATTTCATTGGCTCTGGGCTATCCTGATATATAAATGTTAATTATTGCTTAATGGATAGCTGAGAAAAAAAAACACCTCTTTCATCAAATAAGGACAAATTTGCATTTATACAGCACCTTTCACAATCCCAACATGTTGCACAGCCAATGTTTTACCTTTGCAGAGGAGTCACTGTTTTGCAGGCAATTGCAACAGCCAATTTGTATACAGCACAATTCCACAAATCTCAATGAGTTAATGACCAGCTAATCGGTTTGGTGATGTGAGCTGAGGCAGTGGGATGATTCCCCTGCCCCTCTGTAATTAACGCCATGGGATCTTTTACCATCCACTCAGAGGCAGGTGGGACCTTAGTATGATGTTTCAAATGAAAGACATCACCTCCAACAATACAGCAGTCTCTCAGCACTGCATTAAAATATCAGCCTAGATTATGTACTGAAGGCCCTGCAGTAGGACTTCAAAGGATGCCCTAAATAGTCCTTTATTGACCCTATACTATAATCTCCAAATTTCTCTGCAGCACCTGTGGAAGAGCCTGTCACTCTAGAATTGGCCTTGATAGCCACTCCAGGCGCTGCTTCACAAACCACTGACCACCTCCAGGCACGTATCCATTGTCTCTCGAGATAAGGGGGCCCAAAAGAAAACTATAATCTCCAGTTCAGTGTACACAGCACCTGATCAAATCTCAAATGCACCAAGACTTTTTACATAATGAGCTACTTTGAAGTACTTGACAGAGGTTAATGTGGCAGCCAGTATGTACACAGCAAGATTCCACAAATAGCAACTAGATGACGACTCTTTTTTTGGTGTTGTCAGTCAAGAAACATTGGTAAAAATAGTGAGAGAAGTCTCCACTCCTGTTTGAGGAGTGCTTTGGGATCCTTAACATCTGCCTGACCCACCACCTCATCTGACGGGCAGTATCTCTGACACTGCAGCATTCCCTCTGTATTTCACTGAGTATTTCAGCTTACATTATACACTTAAATCTAAGGATAACACTATTTTTCTGCTAAATCTCCCTTTCTCAGTCTTTTTCTCCACGAGCAACCTGGTGTAGTCTCACTCGCCTATCAATTCACCTCAGCCTTGAACAAGGTACTTTGTTAAATCAGTCTCTTCTAATTTTTACCTGAGAATTTTTTACTGCTATTTTTGAATAGGAACACTGAGTGCCATGTTAAATCTGGCGGCTTAATCCACTGAAACAATCTCCCAATATTTATTCCACCCCACTTTCCTCACGTCTACTTTCTCGCGAGGATTCAAAGAGGAACATCCACCTCCTGGGGTTCTTGTGACCAACACAAACTTGCTTCATGTCTCACTGCTGTCAATCCACCACAGCAGGTATTGTGGTTTTAAAACCTGATATAGCGAGTGGTCAATCTATGGAACAGGTTCCTTGGGCAAATAGGGGAAAACAGGAAGTGTTGATTCATTCAAATGCAAATTAGATGGATTTCTATCAGAAACTAACATTTTGGGACAGGTTATAGCAGTAATATGACTCATGACATGTGATCGGTGTGGCATACTTGGGAAAACAGGTGGCTTTGAACCTACGGTTCCCGAAGCTCCTCGCCTCACATCTGGGTGTGTAGATTAATTGAAAGAGATTGATCGCTGTGATTCGTCAACAACTGCATTATCATTGTATCATGCAACTACCAGGATGGTAGGTGGTGAACTGGATGGAACTTGATCTTTTTTCATTCAGCAATCCCTGTGCTCCCAAGACAATTTCACTAAAATGCTTAAAAACTGAGGCCAACAAGCTTAAAACGTTGATCTTAATCTAGTTTGAAACTAGATCTGAGTGCAGATGACTATATTAAGCCCAGCTGAAATGAGTTAGTCTGCTAATTGCAGTCTCGCTCGATACTGTGGAATTATTCTCTATTTTGGGAGGGCTGTGACAATACGTTGTAATAAAGAAAGATCCCCATCTCAACCAGCTGCAGCCCTGTGAACTGCATGCAATAATCCCAAAAGAATAGTCAAGAAAGTTTCAACACAAAGTCTAGGCCCAAATGGTTGTTGCCTCTAGACAAGCCGGCCATGTCTCGGGCTAAACATACATGTCATTGAGCAAAACGCACCAATTTCAATGCAGCTCTGACAAGCTATTCAAATACATCATCACATTCAGTTGGCTGAGTTAGAAATAAGACTGCAAACTTTTGTCAAGTCTAAAACTGGACAAAAGACAGGAGCAGGGTAATGAGCATCACCAAAAAACTTTAAAAATCGTAATCGAGGCAAATCATTTCAACTATTGTGCAGTCTTGACATTCCTTTTGTGTAAGGAGTGCATTCATTTCAATAAAGTCACTCAGGTTTTCTTGCTTCCAGCCTGGTTGCCAGCATTCTACTTTAGATGTTGCAGCCTTATATGCAGTGCTTCTAGCTCCATATTACTGCTCAGCATCTGGACTATAGTTAGTTGTGTTTTTGTCATTCCCTAATGCCTAGTCATAGGGTGAGCTATTTATTTGGAGCCCTTTCTTTATGTTGTCTGTCATTTTTAATATATTTATTTACAGCTGGCAGAGTTGGCTCCTCTCCGCGCCGGGGACACCGAGCCGCCGGCTCCCCTCCGCGCCGGGGACACCGAGCCGCCGGCTCCCCTCCGCGCCGGGGACACCGAGCCGCCGGCTCCCCTCCGCGCCGGGGACACCGAGCCGCCGGCTCCCCTCCGCGCCAGGGACACCGAGCTTCATTTTAAGGCCCAGGTGATTTTTCAGTCCATGAACTGGCTGAAATTCGTCTCAGTTTTGACATTTACAATACCATATGAAAACAATGCCACAGTAACAGGTAGCTGGACATTTGGTGCCCAGTTTACATTAAACAAAATAGACATGTTCACTAAACATTCAGGAGGCAAAACTACTTAGGAAAAAAATCCCACGTACGTGTTTAGCCAACAAGTCAAAAATGAAACTAGATGCAGATCTTTTTCTGGCCAGTCAGTTTATTCACAGAATGCAACGTTACATATCTCTGCCTTCTGTTTACCAACCACCCTTGTGTCCAGCAGGCTCTCTTTATATTCACTTCATATCCTTAATTGAATAAAGCCCTTCAGCACAGTGGTGCAGTGGTTAGCACTGCAGCCTCACAGCTCCAGCGACCCGGGTTCAATTCTGGGTACTGCCTGTGTGGAGTTTGCAAGTTCTCCCTGTGTCTGCGTGGGTTTTCTCCGGGTGCTCCGGTTTCCTCCCACAAGCCAAAAGACTTGCAGGTTGGTAGGTAAATTGGCTATTATAAATTGCCCCTAGTATAGGTAGCTCTGGTTTCCTCCCACAAGCCAAAAGACTTGCAGGTTGGTAGGTAAATTGGCCATTATAAATTGCCCCTAGTATAGGTAGGTGGTAGGGAAATATAGGGACAGGTGGGGATGTGGTAGGAATATGGGATTAGTGTAGGATTAGTATAAATGGGTGGTTGATGGTCAGCACAGACTCGGTGGGCCGAAGGGCCTGTTTCAGTGCTGTATCTCTAAACAGCTGTTTACCTTTAACATAATTAATCATTAACAGAAAGCAGCCAGAACAGCCTGCACAAAGACATGGACTAATATCTGTATGCAATGGGGTAGTGACTGTTCTGTTATTAGACATTTTCTTGTTTATAGCAAGGCTTACGTTAAATGGATCACCACAATGAATAAAGCGAATAAAATGTATTTCAATTAATGCCTCCAAGTCCCAATTTTACTAAGCTGGGCTCACACCAGGATTCATATACTACATAAAAACAAGAAATGCTGGAAATACTCAGCAGCATCTGTGGAGAGAGAAGCAGAGTTAACGTTTCAGGTCAGTGACCCTTCATCAGAACTGGCAAAGGTTAGAAATGTAATAGGTTTTAAACAAATAAAAGGGGATGGGGCAAGAGATAACAAAAGGCAAGGTGTTGACAGGACAGGGTCACAGAGAATAACTGACCAGGAGGTCATGGAGCAAAGGCAAACGGTATGTTAACGGTGTGCTGAAAGACAAAGCGTAAGTGCAGAGAGGGTGTTAATGGACACAAAAATGAACAGCCCTGGCCCAGCACTGGAGTGCTGACTTGGGTTGCATTAGAGTGTTAAAGTGGAAGTTTGGTGAGGAGGGAGCGAGGAGCTCCTTTCATTTCCTACCTGTCCTCAGAGTGAGGTGAGCCGAGAGTTTCCAAAGAGCACAGCTGACTGGTAAGTCCTGGTGGGTATTTTTCAAAGTGAATTGAATTGTAAGTCATTGTTTTAGCAAGACTTAGTTGTTTTTTTTAATTATAATCTTCTAAAGTTTTAAATTTAAAGGGTTTAGTCATGGCAGGAGAGCTTGAAGCCGTGGTTTGCTCCTCTTGCTGCATGTGGGAATCCGGGAACATTTCCAGTCCCCGGGACCAGCATGTGTGCAGGAAGTGTGTCCAGCTGCAGCTCCTGGAAGCTCGGGTTTCAGAGCTGGAACGGCGGCTGGAAACACTGTGGAGCATCCGCGAGTCTGAGAGCATTGTGGATAGCACGTATAGAGAGGTGGTCACACCGCAGCTGAAGGGACTCGAGAAAGGAAGGGAATGGGTGACCACCAGGCAGTCCAAGGGAATCAGGCAGGTAGTTCAAGCGGGGTCCCGCTTGCAAATCGGTATTCCATTTTGGAGGCTGGTTCCTCCAGGGAGTGCAGACACAGCCAAGCTTCTGGCACCGCAAGCAGCCTGTCTGCACAGGAAGGGGGAAAGAGAGGAAGAGCAATAGTCATAGGGGATTCTATAGTCAGGGGAACAGATAGGCGCTACTGTAGCCGTCAACGTGACTTTATGATGGTGTGTTGCCTCCCTGGTGCCAGGGTCCAGGATGTCACTGAACGGCTGCAGGGCATCCTGAAGGGGGAGGGTGATAAGGCAGACGTCATGGTACATGTTGGTACCATAGGAAGAGGGATGAGGTCTTGCATCAAGAATTCAGGGAGTTAGGCAATAGACTAAAAAGCAGGACCTCTCTGGTTGTAATCTCTGGATTACTCCCAGTGCCACGTGCTAGCGAGTATAGAAATAGGAGAATAGCACAGATGAATGCGTGGCTTAAGAGTTGGTGCAGGAGGGAGGGTTTTAGATTCCTGGACCACTGGGACCGTTTCTGGGAAAGGCGGGACCTGTACAAGCGGGACAGTCTACATCTGAACCAGAGGGGGACTAACATCCTTGCTGACAGATTTGCTAGTGCTGTTGGGAGGAGTTTAAACTAATTTGGCAGGGGGAGGGGACGCAGACTCCTAGCAGAATAGGGAAACAGCTAAACACAGGAAAGCAAACAAGTCAGAGGGAATACAGCGGAAGTAAGTTTCAAGGGAGTAAGACCAGGATGGAAGGCCTCTACGTTAATGCCAGGAGTATTGCAGGTAAAACGGATGAATTAAGGGCAATGATTGACACGTGGAATTGCGATATCGTAGCCATCACGGAGACATGATTGAGGGAGGGGCAGGATTGGTAGCTCAATATCCCAGGATATAGAATCTTCAGGCGAGACAGAGGAGGGGGCATTGCAATATTAGTTAAGGAGTCAGTTACTGCAGTAAGGAGAGATGATATCTTGGAGGAGGCATCAAATGAAGCTTTATGGGTAGAGTTTAGGAATAAAAAAGGGACAGCCACATTGCTAGGTGCTTATTATAGACCCCCAGATAGTCAGCGGGAAATTGAGGAGCAAATATGTGCGCAATTTGCAGAGGTGTGTAAAAATAATAATAGGGTAATTATATTAGGTGATTTAAACTTTCCCAACATTAATTGGGATAGTCATCGTGTTAAGGGCTTAGATGGAGTGGAGTTCTTAAAATGTATACAGGAGAACCTTTTAGCTCAATATGTAGAGGATCCAACAAGGGAGGGTGCAGTGCTGGACCTAATTCTGGGGAATGAAGCCGGACAGGTGGTTGATGTGTTGGTGGGGGTGCATTTTGGTGATAGCGACCACAACATGGCACAATTTAAGCTGGTTATGGAGAAGGAAATAGACAAGTTGCAAAAAAAGGTTTTGGATTGGGGGAGAGTGAATTCTAGTAAAATAAGGCAGGATCTGGCCAAGGTAGACTGGAAAGAGTTACTTGTCGGGAAATCTACAGAAGAGCAGTGGGGGGCATTCAAAAAGGAAATGGGGAGGGTACAGGCCCAACATGTTCCCTCTAGGGTAAGAGGTAGGAGCAACAAGCCCAGAGAACCATGGATGACCAGAAACATTCAGAGTACGATGAGAAGGAAAAGGCTTTTAGCAAATACAAGGAGAGCTAATCAATGGAAGCATTAGTGGAGTACAGAAAGTGTAGGATGGAGCTTAAGAAAGCAATTAGGAGAGCAAAGAGGGGATATGAGAAAGCTCTGGCTGGTAAAAGTAGGGAAAATCCCAAGATATTCTATAAGTATATCAATGGGAAGAGGATAAGCAGGGAAAGAGTAGGAATCATTAGGGACCAAGGGGGCAATTTGTGGGTGGAGCCAGAGGACATTGGTAGGGTGTTGAACGAATACGTGACATCTGTCTTCACCCAAGAGAAAGAGGATGTAGACATGGAACGGAGAGAGAGAGACTGTGAGGTTCTTAAGCAAATTGTCATAGGGAGTGACAAGGTATTGGAGGTTTTGGAAGGCTTAAAAGTGGACAAATCTCCAGGTCCAGACGATTTGTGTCCCAGGATGCTGTGGGAGGTGAGGGTGGAGATTGCAGGGGCTCTGACCCTAATTTTTAATTCCTCTCTGGCCACGGGGGAGGTGCCAGAGGACTGGAGAACAGCTAATGTGGTCCCACTATTTAAGAAAGTTTGTAGAGATAGACCAGTGAGTCTCACGTTAGTGGCAGGGAAACTATTGGAGAAAATTCTGAAGGAGAGAATCTATCTCCACTTGGAGAGGCAAAATTTGATTAGGAATAGTCAGCATGGCTTTGTCAGAGGGAGGTCATGCCTAACAAATTTGATTGAATTTTTCGAGCATGTGACCAGGTGTGTAGATGAGGGTAGTGCAGTTGATGTAGTTTACATGGATTTCAGCAAAGCCTTTGACAAGGTCCCACATGGGAGACTTATCAAGAAAGCAAATGCACATGGGATACAAGGTAACTTGATAAGGTGGATTCAAAATTGGCTTAGCTGTAGGAGACAGAGAGTGATGACAGATGGCTGTTTTAGTGACTGGAAGCCAGTGTCCAGTGGCATACCACTGTGCTGGGTCCCCTATTGTTTGTCATTTATATAAACATAGATGACTATGTGGGG